>NW_008599917.1:0-21566 GCF_000691845.1 Merops nubicus
GCTCTCCAAGATCGAGATCCTGCGCCTCGCCATCTGCTACATCTCCTATCTCAACCACGTCCTGGACGTGTAGCGCCCCGACGGAGCCCCCGGAGGCCCGGGGCCGGCGCCTGCCCCGGGGCGGGGGCCGTAGCCTGCCCTCTCTCCCCGGGGCTTCTCCCGCTTTGGGAAGGGAAGTCTGGAACCGGATTGTTTCTTCAGGCTGTCAAGTGCCCCTTTATATATATCCAAAAACATCTACTTGTGACCTTAAACGTGTGACCCATGGGTGCAGTTAAAAATAACTATTTTTTATTTATGTAGAAGGAGTTGACAATTTATTTTTTTCAAGATTTATTTATTTTTCAGAGTGGTGGCAATTTTACTTTGGATACTTTGTGCCAATTGGTTTCTATAGTCGGGTGTTTACACTTTCTCCTGTGGAATATTATGTTTAACTTTATGAGTGTTTGTTGGATGGATACAGTGTTCCTTTCCCTTTTTTTTTTTTTTATTTATTTTCCCCTCTGATTATATTGCACTTGTGTACGACAAACCTCCCTTTCCTCCCTGTTTTTAAGTCTGTTTTATATATCAAGGCATTTGTTTTTTTCTTTCTTTTCTCGTGTGGGATCGACAACCACTAGCACTTAACTAGGAGAGTTTTTTTAAAAACTTGCTGTTATTCTGATCTATAGTTATGTCTGAAAAGTACTTTGCAAATCGTTTATAAGGGAAGTAGTTTCTTTGTGGGTATATATGTGTGTGTGTGTGTGTGTATACATGCATGTGTGTGGGAGTGAGCGTGGGTGTGTATGTGTGGTATATAAAGGACATTTTTCCTAAAAAAAAAAAAAAAAAAAGGGGAAGAAAAAAAAGTAAATCCAGGACTGCTTTCCTTTGTGACAACCAAAAAAAAATTCTATAACCTGAAAATGTTTCATGTTCTTTGCTGTGAATCTCTTAAAACAAGAAGCGCATTTTAGGGATGAAAAAGAAAAAAAAACCACATCTGCTATCCAAAGATCTTAGTCTTTTTCAGGGTTTTTTTGTGTGTCTCCGTTGCTTTATATAATGCAATATTTTGTAGTGAAAATAGATAAATCTGGTTTCTATCTGATGCGTTTTTCATATCTCTCATGAATGGTGAGCTGTTTTGCATATAAATAAAAGTATCAAATAAAAGCTGTTTTTTCCTAATTATTTTTCCCTGTTGATCTTTCTATAAGATGGAGAAGTGATGCCCGCATGAATAAGGATTGCAAAGGCTTCTCAAGTCGTGCGTGGGAAAGCTTCAACAGGTTACCTGCCTCTTCCTAGGGAGACTCGGGCTGCAGTCCCTCCACCACAGCTCCTCTCGGCTGGCTCTGCTGCCCAAACGCACAAGACCAATACTGGCATTTTCTCCCAGTCACATCACAACTGGCATCTGGTTGCACATTTCCAAGCTCAGGCTGTAAAATCAAATCTGGTGCTTGCAAGCACCTGTTTTGCCACATCACTCTTTGATACGTCCGACTTTACAACCCAAATGTATGTGCTTTGTCCTGCCTGAGGGCACCAGATTTTCCTGCTCTTGTTTAAATTCAGTTTTGATCTCTCTCTGGCTAGAGGGATTTACTACTGAAACCAGGTGAAAATCTTGGGCCCTTTCTCTATTTTGAAAACCTCAACCATACTCCTTTATAGAAGGCTTCACTGCCAAAGCTTGTCATTTAAAACGTGGCACAGGCACAGACTCAATAACAGGCAGGCTACTACCTGAGTAATGTGCGACCTCTATGCCACCTCATTTATGAAATCCTTTCCTTGTTTATTGCAAGGGGTTAATTTTATCTACAATTTGAATATGGCCAATGACTCAGTCGGCTGCCTCCTCCATTGTTACTTGCTGGAAAGATAAATCCCTCCCCCCCCCTCCCGTTTTTATGGCTGACACTTTGCACAGTGGTTTAATTAAGTGTGAGCTTGACCAGCTGAAAAGCTCCATGCAGAAAACCTGTCAGAGAGGCTGTTAATTCCACTTTCTACCAATGCACACTTCCCGTGTCCCAAGGGAGCACACGCAGGTTTGGTAGCTCAATGCAGTGTTCAAATCCTGCACCTTTTGGGGCCGAAATAACTCCACCAGCTGGAGTTTCTTTGGGAAAGAAATTGGTTTTCTTTGGGACAGGCTTGTTTCTTAGGTTCTGTCCACATCTGGACACAGGGTGGAGTTTGATGCTGATTGCTTGAGTGATATTATAAATCTCACCATCCAGCAAGCCTTCGTGCGACCAACATTCAGGAGGACTTAGTTAATAAAAAGATTAACTTACCATTTCCTTCTTGAGCATGGGAATGCTTGTTTCAGGGAAGAGTGCTCTGTGTTACCTTCCTGTAAAGTACACTGGCTGCAGTCACTGGTGGCTGACTGAAGCACATGAGTAGAGAGGTGTGAACTCAGCATCCCCTCTGGCCACACTCCCCATTCTGAGGGTCTTGCAAAGACATGAGGTCACAGGCTGAGAGATGCTCAAGCTAGGTCCATGCAGTGAAGATGCTGTGGATCAAGCAGCAATTATCAGCCTAGGGTCTTGAGCTCCCAGCCACGGGATCTCGTGCCCAAGTGATGAGCCAGTGAGCCCCCTGTTTTGTGAGCAAAGAGGAGCAGAGCATGGAGATATGTGGGAACAGCTCAGCTTTGGATGTAAGAATATCTTCTGGCTCATCTCATTCCACCAGCCCCTGAGACGTCAGAAAGCCTGCTTCCTCCCAGAGAAAGGGCAGGAAGGGCTTTGCTTTTCTGGTGGTATACACAGGATCAAGTCTCAAGTTTAACACACAGGAGGATCAGGACACTTGACCTGAAGATATGCCCTTTTCTTCCAAAGGTTTATCTGATGGAAGAAATTCCTTCTCCCTATAAGGCCTGTCTCATTTCCATCCACTCACCACCGTGCCTGTATCCTTTCATCACTGTAATATCATCCCAACCACTTCTATTTTTCCCACTGGCACCAAGAAGGGAACTCATTCTCATCTAGAAGTTGATGACTGGTGAAAAAAAAAAAAAGTAGGTTTTATTCCCCCATCCTACCCCCTTTTTTTTTATCCTTGAGGAAGATCTGAGTACTATGAACAAGCTGAAAGGCCAATGCAATGAAAAGGCTGCATGGCTAAGTGCTCAGAAGTCTGGATTTATGAAGAGTGGATAAACAAATTTAACTCCACCTCATCACAAGTCTGCATTAGATAGCAATAAAGTCTAACTGTATAATCAAAGTTACTTTGCCTATGTCTACATACTCTCAGCAATACAGGAACAAATGACCTTGAATGAGAGTATTATAGGAGGAATGGTGTGGAACTGCTCAATGGAAGTTTCTACCATGCACAGCCAATCCAACAATTGTCATGGAAGAAACACAGAGTTAGTATTTCCTGGTCTTTTAGAGACTAAAGTTCAGATTAAAGCTACACTCAAGTACCTTCCTTTCACATATGAAGAGGAGCTCATCCTATGAGCCATGATAGAAAGCATACTCAAAGGCAGAGAAGGCAGAGCACTACCTTTGGACCTTTCACTGAGGCTGAAATTGGTGCTTTAAACTTGACTCAATCCAATATACAAAACATTGCAAGGAAATGTTAAGCATTCATGGTGAGGAAGTACTTGCAAAGGATAGATCTAGAATGCCCCAGTAGAATGCATATCCAGTCCATCCTTAACATAAGGTGACAACATCTATTAAGACACATTTGCAGATTCATCTGGACATACGTAGACATGGTTGATACACACATCGGTATCACTAGGAAATGGGGCATCTAGTGTATTCATCTGAATCCTGGAAACAGATCCTGACTCTGGTACAGAAAAACAGGACAGACAGCAAGTCAAAAATAACTCCTAAAAATAACCGTACTGGTTTCCACAGGACTGTACAGCTAATGGGAACTGCTTCTGAGGAGTACACACTTCCCTAGGAGATTAAAAGATCTAGAGCACAAATATATTCCAAAACACAGACTTCCATTTATGCTGCTATTAGGTATGCATATACAAAAGGAAGGATTTCTAGACATAGACCATCACTCACGAGC
Source organism: Merops nubicus (assembly GCF_000691845.1). NCBI lineage: Eukaryota > Metazoa > Chordata > Aves > Coraciiformes > Meropidae > Merops > Merops nubicus. The sequence continues at coordinate 4,066 of NW_008599917.1, forward strand.
AAAGTGCATTGTATGTGTGCATTCCAGATGACACTGCTCACTGGACACAAAGTAGGGCCTTGCTGCTTGCATTAAAACATGGATGAGTCAGGTAGGATTGTTATATTACCATTGATTCTTAAAGAAATTCTGAGGGTCCTTGATATGGTTTGATATCTTTCCTGTATTTCTGGCAAAGAGTATGTTTGTGTAGCAGACAGAGAGATATGGGGGTGGGGGGGCTGAAGAGAATGTTATGAATGTGAAATTCAACAAAGAAATGGATCTTTTCCATTATATAGCCATGAAGAAATACAAGTGACATTCTAGCTATCTATTCACATATCTAGCCATCTAGCCATCCTGTAACCCAATTAACCCAGTCCTTTTAGGGTGAATAAATGTGTTCTAATATCAGCCATTATTTTTCAGTACTCTCAGTTTGTTCTCCAGGGTGGGACAGATCAATAACCACAATAGCAACTGACCCAAAAGGAAAAGGCAATCTCCTGGCACTTATTATTTATTTCTTCAGAGGCGATTTTGTTTTTTCCTGCTTCTTCCCCTGGTGAGGGATTTTGCCTTTCCTGCCCAGAATGGCCATGTTGTTTTATCCTGGGCTCTATTTGCATGTGAGCTTCAGATTCGTCTTTGGCTCCTTGCACGGTTTGGGATGAGACCCTCCCGTCCCCAGAGAGGGGGGCAGGTGTTGCTCCAGTCGAGCGAATGGAACCAAATTACAGGACCGTCTGTCGCCTCCTCTGGGAGCCGGCGGAGGGAGGGGAGGAAGGGGAGGGGAGCGGGATGCCGTGTGACAGAAAAGAAAAGCAGAACATCGTACTGATGCCGATAAGAGCTTGAAAACATGAGTCACCCCAGCCCACAGCCCCACCCAAAACCAGGCAGCAGCCACCTGAAAGAGAAATGTCAGGGAGAGAGACGGAAATAAATTGAGTCACTGGGCTGGAATAACTCAGGCTTAAAATGAAAGAGAGTTCAAACCCCGTCCGCTTTCAGACACACAAGTGCAGGCACAAAGTTGGGCCAGCTAATGCTGCTTTTTTGTCAGCTCCTTGCTGCATGCTTTGATCTCCCCTCTGCCCGCCACAGCTCCTCATCAGCTCCTTGAAACCCAGCTCTGCAAGCAACTCCTTCCTTCCTCTCCTCCCTCCAGCCACTCCTCCTGGCCTCCCCACAGACTCCCTGCCCTTGGGGTCCCCGAGAGTGGCAGGACTTCCCAGAGCCCTGCTGCTCCACCACTACCACCAGCCCAGGCCTTGCAGAAGAGCCCTGCTGCTGCCAGGAGCTCCAGCTAGGGGCAGAGGGACAGGTCTGTCTCTCACTTCCTCGCTAATCTGTGCAGACTTTGACCAAATCGGCCTGAGAGTGCAGGTGACAGTGCAGAAGCCTGACTCTTCTCATACCCACTCGGCTGCTTCAGATGTTCTTAGCAATTTAATACACACAAGCCCAGGCCTTGCAGAAGAGCCCTGCTGCTGCCAGGAGCTCCAGCTAGGGGCAGAGGGACAGGTCTGTCTCTCACTTCCTCGCTAATCTGTGCAGACTTTGACCAAATCGGCCTGAGAGTGCAGGTGACAGTGCAGAAGCCTGACTCTTCTCATACCCACTCGGCTGCTTCAGATGTTCTTAGCAATTTAATACACACACCCCCCCACACACCCTGCCTGGTTTTCAGTGTTTTTCCTCCCAAGCTCTCCTACACCACAGCCCCCTATTTTTGTGTGCAATGCTAGCTCTCAGAGTGGCAGGGCACAGAGTCACTTGGAAGGCAACAGGTGACTGTTGACCTGCTCTTCCTCAAACATGAAGATGATCAGAGAAGAGAAAGCTGCTCTGGGGAAAATTCAGAGGACATCTGGGAGAAAGGATGAAAAAAAGGTGTCATTAGAAGTGCTCCAATCAAAGCAAAAGCAGCACAGGGAGGGAATGGCAGAAGAAGACAGATCATGTAGGCAGAGGGGCCACATCAGTCAGAGGCTGGGCGTAACATGAAGGATTCTGGACAAGGGGGGTGGGGTATACGTGTGAACCTGGGGCACATGCAGATGGAGCAACGACAAAAAAAACACGTGAAAAGGCAGGCCACAAACATAGGAAAAGATGTCAGCAGAAAGTGTGAGGAGGAAGATGGATATGAGGGGCCTGAGTAGAGCTCCTAGTACAGGTGGGTGGGGAGAAGGCATTTTGGCAAGCCAGAATTAGCAGCTCACTTGGGGGGTAAAAAGCAAGTTCAGTCCAGGAATGGACAGACACCAAGGAGGGAGAGAACAGGAAGGAGTCATTAACTAGACACGCAAGACTACTTGGAAGACATCACCACAACTTTAATCATGGGCAGAGGGATGGATTGGAATAGTGATATTTTTTCAGGGACCAAAAGACAAGGGGCTTGTCATATATCATCTGTCTTTCTCCTTGCTCAAGGTTTATGGATAGAGGCACAAACCTGTATTGGACTTTTGTTATTCCAGATAATAAAGACAAGGACTGAACATGAAAAATTGCAGAAGGGTTGTGCAAGACTGATAAAACAGCACAAGAAATTCGATCTAAATAAAGTGATAAGGTAACACACACAAGAGAGGGACGTTTCTAACTTCATATATAACTGATACGTCCTGAGCCAACCACAAAAGCAAGATCTTGTATTTATGATATGTTCATGATAACATCAGCTTGGTTCTTGGAGGCACGGAAAAAGAAACGTTAGATATTATTATCATTCTAGAGACAACAGAACAGATAGAGAACAAGAGAGAGAGCATCTTAGTGCCATTACATAAAACCAAAAGTCTGTATGCTGAATACCATGGGCAGCTCTGGTCCTCCAGTCTTTCAGTAAGAATACAGAGGAAGTCCAAAAGCATCTGCGAATGGCAGCAAGGACAACCCAAATCACAGAGCAGCGTCTGCACAAGAAACGACTAAGTGAGAAGGACTGGGTCAGTGGTGATTTTACAGAAAGCTGTCGTGTCCCAGTTAAGAATGGGATAGTGGAAAGGAATCAGTTGTTCCCTGTCTCTTCCAATATAATTTGATAGCAGGAGGCATCAGATGAAACTGTCAGGTGCCAGGTTCAAAGCAAACAAAAGGAAGTGTCTTGTCATACCATGTGCAGTAAAGCTTTGGAGCTCCTTCCTTGGGATCTTGTGAAAGCAAAAATGGTATAGAAGTTCAAGGACATAAGCTCACAGAAGAGAAATCTGTTCAGGATTTTTGAATGTGCAGAAGTTGTTTCCAACCAAGGCTCTCCTCAGGCCATAAATAGTTGAAAGCCAACAGACGTCTTGCAGGAAGCATCACACATACCTCTATTATTATGATGTTCCCCAGGCAGCTGTTTTTGGCCCCCACCTAAACTGAGATGCTGGGCTGGGTGGATTTTCAGTCTGACTCAGTGCAACTGCTCTTATGTACAAGTTCATGATCTGAAGGAAGTGGACCTTTGACAGATACCAATTTGTTTCAAGCCTCAGTCTCTTTGGACCTGAACACAAAAGCTCTCTGTATGGTGAGACCCCAGTGGGCCAATATGACAGGCTGAATATGATCTTTTAGATAGAGAGGGAGGAGGACTTGCTCACTGGGACAAGTGAAACAAATGTCATTTTCATGAAATCCAAAGAGCTGGAGTTTGATATCAGACACAATGATAAACCTACAGCAGTTCCTCTGATCTCAATAGAGTTACTTATGATTGTCACCAGAATAACAATCCTAAGAAAAATCTTGAAGATAATCATGTTACAGTAAGATGGTCAAAGGTAGCATGGGGTATTCCCATGGATTTGGTTCCAGTCTTCATGTCCTGACGTTTTTTTCAGTCCTTACTTGGACTATGAACAAGTATGTTCTATTAGTTAAGGTCACAAGTTCTTACCTTGCTTGAATTGCCTCAAGCAAACCTAAGCTTGGGACACCTTAAATAAAAACAATGTAGCACAGTGTTTGAAAGAAGAAAGGCCTGACCGAAGCTTAAGAGTTTAGATTCAGTCATCTTGGTCACCAAAACTTATAAAAATTTCACATACTTTAGATTTAAGGTGCAGAAAGGAGAAAGAAGCAAGGAAGAGGAAAAGGAAGGGGAAGTTAAAATAGCGACATAAAGAGGAGTGAGAACAGGGGAGAACATGAACTATAGAGGGAACAGCTGATCATCTTCTAAGCTCATCCCATTGAGGCAACTTAGGTATTCAAAAGTGTCTCAGTTGGATAAGCAGTCTCAGTCACCATTTGTAGTTATTCAGACAATCCCAGTATAAACAGACCAGCCTAAATTTTGTGGCAGCACAAGCCAGGTCATGCTGATCAGCTTGGAGTGGAGTCTCCAAAAGTGATTTGTAGATGCTCATCACTGATTTCTTGAAGGCGAAACAGAACACAGAAAGGATTCAGAAATTGTCTTTAAAGGCAAAAATCACTTCCCCATACATAGTCATATGACTGTCTCAAAGTCTATACTCTCTAGTTCAGCCCATGTCAGAGAAAGCATGACTTTGAAAGAAAGTATCTTTAAAAAACTGCAGAGCATCTCCCCTGGCTCTCCCCCAGCCCCGACCTCCCCACACAAAGCTCATCAGTGCCAAAGGATTTCTTGAGAAGAACTACTAGATTTCTTGACCCATGAAGTAGCTTCAGACAACGTACAAAGTAAATCAGTGAAAGACTTCCTGACTCAATACACCCTGTGTCAGTATCCAAGATTTGAACCTTACTCTGTAAAGGTGAGTTTACCTTGCCTGACCTTTTCTTGAACCACTCTTAAAGCAGCTCTCAATGGTAGGTTGACAGTGCATGCTTGACCTACAGACACTCATAATACTTCCTTTGTATCATTTAAAGACATCCAGGACTCGCTACCTGCTTCTCAGTAGCATCCAAAAGGTGAATGCTCTACATGAAGCAGGATTCAGAGTACAGATTTACAAGCTCCCAGGGTGGATAGTGTTACGAGGGGCCAAGGCCAGGGTCAAGTCCTGTCAGTCGCACAGGGATTCCAGCCTAAGGCTGCATTGTAGCCAAAGGGTAGACACCCCCTAAGCCCCCTTATAACCTTTTTAACCATGCAGAAGGGGTTAGTAGTCTCTTAAATATTTCCATCAGAAATAGAGTTTCAGGTGAGCGTCAGCACAGCATGAGCTATTGAAGCAGATCCTAGTGGGGTGATTATTTCTAGGTCTGAGAATCTGAAACTCAAGGGACATTCATCAGCAATTTCAGCTGGCCCAGGGACTAAATGCATGGTCAAGCTTGCATACAGCCTAAACCACAGTCTCTCCAGGGTAGGGTTAAGCCATGCTGGCGGGGCAGCACAGAGAAACCTGCACTGCTTGCTAGTGTGAACAAGCCATAATAGCATTCATCACCTTTCTGCTCAGGCAAACCACATTCAATTACCCTGCGTCCAAGTCGCAGTAATCTGGATGCAGAAAGAACTGAAGTAAATTGAAAGGAAATGGAGTTTGCGTGACAATGTGGAAAGGAAAAGCACATTAAGATAAAGATGATTAGGTGGATTGGAAGAACCTTGTAAAAGATAATTGCATTCAAAACAATAGTATCTTCAGCAGCGGAATTTCTGTCAAGTGAAAGTTATGCCACCCTCACATTCAGAGAAGTTTTCACACCAGACTGGCTCCTTTTTGCTTTGCACGGTGGCTCCTGGAGTTTCTCTAGGAGTTGCAGCTTCTGGCTTGAATGACACCAACAAAGCCATTTCTCTGAGTCTCATAGCCAGTCTGGTATTTCTCTGTGTCTCATATCCTCCTGGGAGACAACATATGCTTCTCTTTTCCACCCTTTACGTGTTTAGACTGCAAACGCTCCGTCAGCAGTACAAGGACCTGACCCACCCAGCAGGGAGTTCACAACCTGCCCAGTCCCATCCTATCTCTGAAGCTGACCGGTTCTTCCTAGCTCCCTCCCACCACGAGAGGTATACAAACCCTTGGCTGACACAGGTGCTTGCTCAGTCCCATGAGGTGACAGAACTACTCTGCTTTGCACCTCTGGAAAAACAAGAACAGGCTCTTGCTGTTTGAGAGTGGTTGCATGGGGATCTCATCACTATTTCTAGCATCTGAAGAAGAGAAAGGGATCTGAGCAGGACTCTATTTGACCATCTGTAGTCAGCCAGCTTGTTAAGGTGTTATTAGATCCATTCATCAAACTAGGAGGCAGCTTTCAAGCAGTTCAACATCCCAGGCTGTTTTGATCTAGAGCTGTGCATTTGCCTCTGCTTTATTGCTGGTCACTGTGTTATGAGAGCAGAAATTCTAATTACTGAGTGCAAGTAAAAGGTCACATGCTTCATCAAGTACTCAGAGGCAAGGAGATCACCATCATCCGCTCCTGGAGTGGGTGGTACAATATTGGTGTGAGTATCCATACATGCTGCACCACAGCTGTTCTTGGCTGTTCATCTCAAAAGCCAGTTACTAACATGGCTCACCCTCTAACACAATCCCTACCTGACATCCCTGCGTCACAGAGCTTTGGGCAAATACCTACAAAAAGTGAAAATACACAATTAGTCTCTGGATTAGCTGGTCCAACAATGGCGAGTCTGTTGTGTCCTCATGTCTCCTTTGAGAGAGGAAGAGCACGGCTGGAAAGCAGAACTAAGTCTGCTTGTTGTGGTCATGTTTTGTCAATCATCTCATCATAATTCTGCTGGTTTTATTTTGTCCAAGGTCCTTCCAAAAACGATGGCTGCCTCACTCCAGCTTCGTTTTTACTGGTGGTGAGAGAAAGTGGTCCTGTTTTCTTCACTGTAATATTTCTGGCTGACAAGTCTATTTGACAGTCTTCTGTGGTGATAGGGCTAATCCCACCATATGCAACTTTGGCTCCTATCATAAGGATGCATAATAGCAACTCCTGAGTCCCTGAATCACATATTATTTGTTTTATCTTGGCTTTCTGTATGTGAGAGTCCCCAGGGACTCTGAGTCCCAGCATTTCTGTCAGGATTTTTTTTTGTTCTTCAGTTTCCTATTGACAATGTGACAACTCACACTGTTGTGGTACCACTCTGATCTGTAACAGTGCTGAGCAACCCTCCCTAGATCTGTCTGTGTCTTTCTTCAGTGAGTACTTTAGTAGGAAATCCAATAGATTAGAGAACACAATACTTTGGTGTCAGGTATATAGCAACCAGGAAAAATTCCTTCTATGTATAGAGAATCTTTTTGATCACTGATAATTGTTTCTGGAATACCAAATCTGATTTCTCATTTTGGGCATCTTATGGTTATTTGCCTGCCTTTATTTTGGGATAGTATGAAGATCAAAAGTATATCCAATGTGCTGTAACCCTGCTGCCATCTTCCTGTTTCTCAAAGCCCATATCTGCTGAGAAGATGTTTGTGTTGGGGCTCTAAGTCCCAGTCTGACATAAATAGCATCTTCCTCAATGTCTACAAGTTTGATTGCTGTCAGTCATGCTCTTAATGGTCAATACAGACCAGCCTTACAACTCTTGCTCTATTTTTTTCCCTTGTGATTTCACACAGATCCATATTTCTGTTTATATTTCATTCATGGTAATCTTACTTATGGTAACCCTATTATCTCCGTTACTTATTTCTAGATATTTGACAGGCTTCATGAGCTTCCTTGATACCACTGGCCTTCTGATGCCAGCATGAAACACCCTTGGTTCTTCTCTTTGATTTTTTCAGTTCCTTAATAACTTTGATGTATCCCTTTGAACATATTTTTCTTGCTTGCCTACCTGGCTGCGTTAACTTCTCTTTCAGGCGCATTATTTCCATCAGAAGAAATACACAGCTTGTTCAGCTGGAAACTCCAGCTTTTCACAAAGTTGCCCCAGCTCACCAGTCATGCTATTCATCTGTTCTTCTCCATAACCAACACTACCTGTGCAGACCTAAGTAGCTTTATACCACCAGCCTTGCTGCTGTTTTCCTGGGAGGGGCATAAGATGTGAAACAGCCTGAATGACAGCCAAAGGAAGGGATGCTTCCCAGAAATGGTGTTGAACACATGCCAAGGAGCACTCTCTTTTTCTAAAGCCTCATGTCAGAAGCCTGTTGATATATCATGTTCAGGTAATATATTTGGTTACAAAATAAGGCTCTGATGGCCTGCAGTGAAAAATACCACCTTTCATTTATTTTTTTTCACATCATGAACTGTCGGAAGAATTTTATATGTTTCACTTCTGATAGCAAGTATCTACCCAACTGACTTTTCTCCTTGCTCAGTGACTCATGGTGCTGCTAGTCTATCCAGCTACACTTTTGGCCACTGGTGAAACACAAAGAAAAGATTTTCTGTGGGCATCGCTCAGATATATTCCCCAAACTTGCACTTCACACTCTCTCTTGTGGTACCCAGTGCCACAGCAGCTCCCCATGGCTAAGCACATTGCAAGGAAAACACAGCTCAGGGCTGCACGTTCCTTTGCTCCATAGGGATGGGTCACACACAGTGGCTACGCATGCCCAAGACAGACATTTTGGCTGTTAAACTCGGACAAAATTCTGTTGGGCATGTTCGAATGAGATTTCCTCTGGTTTTCTTTGGAAGCTTACAATCTGGCCAAACTGGGACAGTTTTTCAGGATATGACAGGAGTCATATCCCCCACAGCGGAGGCCCTTCCAAGCCAGATTTCTAATCTCTGCTCCATAGAAGCTTTAGAACTTCTCAAAGAAAGGCACCACGAGTCAATTTTAAACTACAGATACATCTGTTTCTTTTTCTCTAGCCTCGTTCTGAGAAAACACTTCGAACTGCTTCAGATTAAACTCAGCTCCCCCAGTTCAAACCACCAGAGACCTCCAGCACAGCAGATCTCACCCTCAAGGGTTACATTTGGCTAGGTTGTAAGACATTGGGAACAGATTCTTATAATTCAACCAGCCTTGTAGAGAGCATTCTCAAAACCTGCGTTTTCTTCTTTTCTACAAATAGCTGTTGGACAAAGCAAACAGAGGAGCTGAAAGCATCCACCTACTGATCAGTCCCTATCTGCAATGCTAAGGGCTCTATTTCTGCCACGTTCATTTTTCTGTCTTTTCAGCAAACCAGATACTACTGTGATCCCTTCTCCTTTCAACCTCTGCATACACCCACCAGTGCATTAATCCCTAGAAATCACCTCTTGCGGTTGCTTGATGGATGAATTCAGCAAAGGCATGTCCTGCTAATACATCAATAGTGTGTCGTTAGGTCAGGCTCAAAGGGTCTGCTTTCAAATGACAGACAAGAGAGCAGCCCTAGCATGCACTCTATGTTTGAGATGGATCCCCTGTAAGAAGAGGTGTAGAAAGGAGAGGGAATGTGCTGCTCATGCAAATTTTGCGCATTAGATTAGCCCATGGCATCGATACACAGAAGCAGTTTGGTCCCAATTACTAGGATTCAGAAAGAAAGGGACACAAAAGAGCAGTGCTGGCCAGTCCCATGATCTCCACACCTTGTTTAATCCCACGCTGGAAGAGAATAACTGATGACCACTTGAACTGAACAGCTCCTGTGTGAAACGAGCAGGTAACTGCCTCACTTGGAGTGGCAGAAGCCAACCAAGGCAGGATTTCATCCATTAGGAAACAGCTCCACCTGTGTGATTGAAATGAGATGTGAGACTTGGAAAGATTTCTAAAGCTTACATGTGCATAACCAATGCTTGTCCTCTTTGCTTTTTAAACATATTTATTTGTATTTCTGTTGGCATGAGTAGGCCAGCTTCAGCTTACTCACTGTTTTTGATGTTTATTCTTTTTCTGGCTCCCTCTCTTTGAGCCAGTGGGAGTCAGGCACCTCAGAGTGAGGCACCCGCACACACATCAATAAACTTGCTCGACTGGTAGGGGATGATCCCACATTTGGTGGGATCTGTTGTGCATCACTTCTGAAAATGAGGCATAATCACTAACACAGCACTAGAAATCTCACCTGAAATGACTGTTTCTGAAAATCTTGGCCAGGACCAGATCTTTTGCAAAACTCTCTCTTCTCTGCCCCAAGACTGATTCTGTTACTTTGCTTATTGCAGCCTGGGTGCAATTTGTTCCCACAGTGAATATCCTTTGAACAGTCCTACATCGATTACTCATGTGTTACCTACTCAATGGAAAAGAATCAGTGAATCTCATGTCTTCACTCACCAAAGATTCCCCTGCCTCCCTTTGCATCGTTATATTTCTGGAAGCTCTTTTCCTCCTTTTTATTTTAGTCCTGGGTGTCCCCTGAGCTCTGTGATTGCATTTAAAACAGACACAACGTCATTATGAAGCATTAAAGTAATGGCATTTGAGACCATTTTTCTCCCGTAAACCATTACGACGTCCCTGCAAGGGCTGGCACGGGGCTGAGCACCAGCACCACCATCCAGGGCTGCATCCCTCTCTGGTGCTCGGTACCCACTCTGGGATTCGAGGTGCCATCTCTTGTGCTGCTCTTGCTGTAACAGTCCCCGAGAAAGCTGTTTTGATCTTCAGATGAGTTGTTTGGCATGACCGTAATGACAAATACGTGAATCCCCCATTCACGTTAACCATGAATTGCAAAGTACCCATCAAATCCCCAAGGTGGACAGGAATATATCTTCCTTCACACCCTTTTGATGTATAGTTAATTACACAAATCTGGAACTGTTACCATGTGCAAACACAGTGAAAATTGACTTTCTAAGCCATCCTTGGCCCCTCTGCATATGTCGCTCGCTCTAGCCCAATACCGTTCTCTGTCTGTACACACACAAATATATAATCAATGCTGTTTTAGACTCTTTTTTGATAATCCAGCTTTATAAAACATTAGAGGAATAGAACGGAATGTAGCATCCTCCAGGCCTGATGCAGCTTTTTTAAAAAGAAATAAAAAACACCCTTATTTTATATTGGTTGTTCTTTCTCTTGCCTGAATAAAAGCTTTAGCACAGCTTGAAAGGGTTGCATGTGCTGAAATGTAGCCCAAGGATATGTGTTATTATCCATCCCCTCTTGACCAGCAGGGTCTCGGCTCTCTCTCCCTTTCAGCCTTTTGTTTGAACAGATGGGATTGGGGAATGAAGGGAAAGAAAGGCAGTCTGTTCTCATTAACGCTCCCAGTACACAAACACAAACCTGAGCACAGGGGACCTACAGAACAGGACTGCTTCCACTCCATACACATCCACCGAGACCATATGTACCCCCACACAAAGGCAGACAGAAGACCCACATCGAGCCAGCTACTAGGCATTTACCAAGAAGGACTCCTCACCAACTAATTAAAAATATTTTTTTTTCTGCAAAAGCCCTCATAGGTCATTTCCTTTTTATTCAGCTGCACAATTTAAAAATAACTTCCAACCCATGTGGTGTTGAGGCCATTTTTAAAGAAAGATTGTCCTCACATCAGCCTAAAACCTAAGCTGGGAGCATTTATTGTGTCTTGGACTGATGTGAGCTCTGTGAAGAGGTTTCAGGTTGAACCTGCCAGATGAGGGATGAGGTTCATCCAGTCCAGCCTCCTGGCAAGAGGGCCAAGACTGCTTCTTCTGGAAGAGGTGCTCAAAAACCTGCTGTTGGCCCTGATAGACTACCTGTCCATTGAGAACTTCTCCCCACAAAATCTGTGGCCAAATTGGGCTCTAACACTTCAGAGTTCAGTTCTTCTGCTCCCATCATGGTTCTTTCTTTTACTGACTGCATGGCCCAGCATGAAAGATAAGGCCATCAGCATTAAACAAACAGGCCAGGCTCCACCATTCCACTCCAAAGAACATGGGAAAGATACGATGTGATTAACAACAGGAGGAATAATCAACTCAATATTACGCACTTATGGCGCATAATGCAGCAAAGGAAGAAGTAAGACAAGCTAGAAACCAAGTCATCAGCCCAATTCCAACCATACAGAAATCACTATAATAATCACCAGAGAAAATCATCATTACATACTTAATCCTCATTCTGTCCTGGTCTTGACCTAGCCCTGCCATTGCTGGGAACTATACTTGTCCATGGACAGCCAGGGAGCCCATCTGATAACGAGAAACCCTACACAAATAAACATCCCCCACTCACTGCAAGCAGACACAGCTTTTCTACTATTAACTTTGAAGGCAGGACACCTGGTGTGAATTTCCTAATTGGTTTTCACCCAAGGCTGGCCAGGCTTTGAGAGAAAATCAAGAGGAAGGTCTCTCCTCCCTGGTTGTGGGCATCACCCATATGTATCCTCCATATGTCAACCTTGATTCAGGGCTTGAGATTTAGACCTCAGCACTTCACTCTTGCATATTTTTCTGTATTTACTGATAAAGCTCTTGAAAGCACCGTTTAAACAAATATTTGGTGCTTTTTTTTTTTGAATTGTGCATGATCGTTGGCCTCAGCAATCTCTTGTGGCTGCAAATGCCTGCATGGGCAGCATGTGAGAAAACCTCTTCCAGCAAAGCTTGACTCACTTTGGAGGACAAGCAGCTGGTGTCTCACCACCCCACAGCAGCTGAGTGGGGGTGACCACTCACAGCCCGTAACAAACCCAAAGCCACATGAACTAGCTTGACTTGTGAAGATGGGGAGGTGAGGCAGGTTCCTCAGCACTTCACCATACATCCATCATGGGTGCAGAGCACAAGAGGATGGCTACCATGGTGTGGCTGGCACATGGCAACTCATGAAGTCTCTGTACCACAGCCACACACTGGGCTTGGAGCCATGGCAGAACAGATCTCTGCCTGAGCATGGCAGGCTCCTCCAGATACAGAGCTTGTCCTCCTTCCTTTCCTGGTGGTGACCCTCACCACAGCACAGAAAGGGGTTTTGGGCAACTTGGATCTTGTTGCCTCCTCTTTTCTCTCCAGGTCAGCTCTGGTCCTGTTTGTGTTCACCTGCCCTCCTCAGCTGTAACTGGGTCAGGCTTGAAGGGAAGACATGCCAGACAGCTGCTCAACAAGGAGCCTCCAGATCAGGCACAGGACAGGCACTTGGTGGCTCTGAAACGAGCAGTGGCAAAAACGAGTAGAGTCAGGAACCAATTCCCCAATAAGGTCTTTGGTTAAAGCCCTCCACTGACTTTTACATTTGATCATGTTTTCCCAGGAGTCTCACTATGCCATAATGAACATCATATCTTTATTTAGCTGTTGGGTAACAACGTGAATGAAACTCAGTAGTGGCTCTCCTCCAGCCATGGTCGGCTGCTGAGAGCTGGAGACACGGCAGGCTCAAGGAAACATCCATGTATTATGTCCAGCATCAGGTAGATCTATATTTCATTACAGCCTCGGGCGTTTGACATGCAGTCTCAAGAAAAGAGAGCTGTCATTTTTTTCCCCAGGTATTGCAAACGTAGGGAATGCAGACCAGAAAATGAAGTGGTTCTCCCCTCAGGGCTGTTTGTGGAAAGATCACAGAGGGGCTCAGGCAGAGAAGCATTAGTACCTCTGCTCACAAGCTCTTGCATGTGCCCTGGGCACGCAGAGGCAGGTTTCCATAGCTGCACACCTCCTTTGAACATCCTCACACCCACCCGTGAGCTTCAGGTTCTAGCCAGCAGACGGGCGGCTGGTGAGGCAACCTCTGCTGACTGCTTTCCATGAATGGTTGCCCAGTTCCCACAGCTAAGAGCAGCAGGGGCTGAGCCCAAATGCAGTCCCGCTGCTACTCAACCATGGACTGACACAGCGCAAGCTAAAGGCTTCCAGGTGGCTCTGTGGGCGGTGTGCCCATGTTGCACATGAACTGTATCACAGAGGTGAAGGCCCCTGCACTAACTGCATGGCAAGCCACCTCAGGTCCAACTGCTTTTGTTAGTTAAGTACAGCTTGTGTCCCTAATCAGCACCACCTCAGCCTGGAGCAGAGCACAGCTAATAAACCTTGATGGGCACAAAGAAGCAGCAAGCGGGCACAGCACAGCCCTCCTCGGATTGCTGTCAGTGGAGGCAGCACCAGCAGCACAGAACAAGGAGTCAGGGCCAGGACACATCACTTGGTACAAAGCAATGTTCAGGAGAAGCCCCCATATCCCTGCAGCACACCTCCCAGTGCTCCCAGCCCAGGACTGGGGCTGCAGCACACCAATACTTGCAGTTAGCAACATTCCCCCTAAGATCTGCCCACACCTCATAACCAGTGAACACCAGCTTTAATAGCACAGCTCTTCAGGCAGGCAACAGTTAGCAGAAGAGTGCAAACCACCAACCACCATTTTCAGCAGCCTACAAGGACAACTTTATTATCTCTAGGCTGACAGTTTGCCCATCAGCACATCTTCATGGCATCAGGAATAGAAAATAGAACCTGGTCTTGAAAACTCAGTCAGCCAACCAAGGAACACAGGCCATCAGGGTTTTCAAAGGAATACGCTTTAAATTTGGGCTCACCAAACATGACATGGCTCAGCAGATCTCACTCTTCCCAGCAAGGAATAGCAATGTTTTCATCCAGTCCATTACAACCCATTTAAGGAAATAAAATGTAAAAAAAAAAAAAAAGAAAAAAGAAAAAAAGAATGCAGAAAAATCAAAACTCAACAGTCAGAAGGGTCACTTGAAGTCCAGGATTATCACAGTTCCTTAGTTTTGCTCTGTCTTTTTGGCAAAGTCAATTCTACAAATTCAGCTCTTGCTTTTGCCCCATAACAGAAAAGCAGCCTGGAGTTTGAAGTTTCACATCTAACAAAAACTCTGCAAAGAAACGAGTTTCAGATCAATGAAGCAGTTGTCCTGCTTCAGTTTTGCTGTGCCATAGGAAGCTTGGTCAAAGTCCTCTCTGTGGGTATTTCCAAAACGTGCCAAAGCTGCAAAGGTAAGCCTGACAGGTACAAGGTAATCCTCCTCCCGGTGGCGGTGCCTGTTCCCTGCGCAGCTGCTGGCAGCCAGGCGAGGAGGTGGGTGCTGAAAGACAGCTCTCTGGTCCCGCACGGGCCTCACAGCACCGCAGAAGAAGTTTGGCTCCATCACGTACGAGGGAATCTCTTTCTGACCATCTGTGCCCCAGAGTGCAAGACAGTGCTGTGATACTTGAGCCTGCGGTGCCACGGGAGAGATCAGCCTGTGCCAGGCTGTGTCCTGGGGACACCAGACAACCACTGCATAGGCTCCATCCTTTGATGCTTGCTTGGGTCAGCAGCTGCCAGCAGCTGGATGGGCCCTGCCATGCCCCAGCTCTCACATCATTTCAGGTGCCACAAGGAGAAAACAAACACCCAGAGTACCACTACCAATGGGGCTCAGGGGACCAAATCCCAAATGCCACCTAGCAGTGGAGGACCCACCAATGCCATCAGGAGTGCTCCTGTGGCCTATATGATCTGTCAGTGTAGATACACCTGCTTATACCCAGCTGAAAAGGAGTGAAGGAAGACACGTGAAGGCCAAGCAGAGTTACCTCCCTGCAAACAATGCCATCCACATCCCAGACTGCATTAGGAGGAAGGTGGCCAGCAGATTGAGAGAAATTATTATCCTCATCTGCTCAGAGGTGGTGAGGCTGCATCTAGGTATTTTGTTCTGTTTGGACCCCCGATTTCCAGAGGGATGTCAAAAAACTTGGAAGCATCAGCTGAGATGGTGAAGGGGCCTCGAGCACGTAACCTATGAGAAAAGGTTGTAGGAGCTGGGCTTGTACTCTGGTGAAGACAGACTACCAGGCAATATAAGAGCAGCCTACACTTATTTCAAAGGGACCTCCAAAGATGATGGAGCCAACTCTCACACAGTCCTAGTTACCCACAGGCTGTGGAGACTATGCAGTGAGGCTGGAGGGAGAGTTCAGTGTGACAGCTCCTGAAAACAGGCGGCGCCAGAGCTGCTGCCGGCAGCATGCAGCTGCCCTCTCTCCTAAGTTTTCCTGGGATCAATAGACAGAGGTCTCAGTTCAAGTCAAGGGTCAAGTGTTTTCATTGAGCTTCAGAAGTTGGGATAACTCCTCTGTGCAACAGAGGCTGCCCCAGAAATATCTCAGCTGGGCAGGGATGCTTTTAAAGTGGTTCTGGCCCTAGTTTTGCATTATTTCCTTCCATCCCCCTGCATAATTCTCCTCCAAATGAATGTGAGACCACGACCATCCTAACCCATCTACATGCAGTGTTTAAACTTGGATCATAGTTAACACAAAGGGGCTAGAGACAGGAAGTAAAACACCATATATTTATTAGTGTTGAAAACTGCATAAATCCAAAGCCAAAACTCCCCTTCATGTGAACTGTGCAGAACTGCTGATACAGATGGAGATCTGAATCTCGTGTCTGGCTGGTCGAAGTGCTCCTAAGTGGCAGTCCCCTGTTGATGGGGGAGGATGGGCTGGCTGCCGGACAGCCACTGCTAGCTGCTGCCACTTCCCAGGGTTTCAACTCTGCCCGGCCTAGCTGTCACTGAAATAGTTGAAGTTGGGATGTTCAACTTGAATGGACCTTCATCTTTGCTGCTTGATTTAGTTTCTACTGCAAGCTCACTGTTGCTCCAAGTTACATAGAAAACTAAGGCACCCAGTGTAGCTATGGCATGGCTGACACAGACTGAGGCTTAGGTGCCAAGCTGTGAAAGAAAGGGGAAGCTAGGGCTGGTAAGGGCACCCACCTGAAGATGGGCTCCACCACGCTCCTTGCTCCAGGGCCCAGCTCTATATCATCAGTAGTCACATGAGCTCAGCTCCCCAGCAGCTGCCTCTACGCATTTGCATTCAAGCCTTCTGTGCAAATGTGATTTACAGTCCTCAAGAAATACTCGGTGCTTTGGTCTCAGATGGTGGGTGCACAAGGGACGACAGCAGAGAGAACAAGCAGCCCATCTTGCAATCCAAAATGAAAGAAGAGGGCTCGGCAGTGGCGGCACTGGCAGGAGGAGCAGCGGCCCCTCTGTGCTGTCTGTGCTATTCCCCAGAAGGGACCACAAGGCCTGTGTAATCAGGCTCAGCTGGTAATCAGACAAAGTCCAAACTAGCATAAAGACTAAATTATCCCTTAGTCCTTCCAGCTCAGGGGAAAGGATATTGATAGGGGAGGGGAGGGTGGCTGCTGGACTGCAGCTGCCAGCAGCAGCCCATGCAGACAGAGAGACATCTTTCCACCTAGGCTGCCCCTCACCCCATTATCATTCAAATAGCCGGTGCCTGGTGCTCAAGGGGTCCCGGGTGCCCTGCTCAGCCCCGCACCAGCATGGCTGCGGGCACCCTGCGGCCCTCGGGGGGACCTAACACCATCTGTGCCTGCCAGCACCCACCCAGAGCTGCCCGAAGACCCCACCGCTCCCTCGTGCGGCTCTCCCCGGCTTCTCTGGCCTACAAGAAGAGGGAGTGACGCCATGTCAGCATGAAACATGGGCCCAGCAGATGAGGGCAAACCTGAGTCCAGCTGGCCAAGTAGCCTTGTTGCCATGAGTGCTTGAAGAGCGTGCAGTAGCCCACCGTGGGAAGGGTAAGGGTCTGCTGGATTCAGCCCTGGGAGAAGGGTTTATTAAACCCCAGTAGACCCGTCCCCACCTGTTCAAACACTGTAGCACTCAAAGTTAACGTGGACATGTTTAAATTTAAAATAAATA
>NW_008599918.1:0-9898 GCF_000691845.1 Merops nubicus
AGCCGGGACCGAGGGCCGGGGGGTGGCGGCGTGCCCGCGGCCGAGCTCGACCGTTTCTCGAGGGGCGAGCAGGCGGCCCCGGGGAAGGGGCGTCTGACCTTGGGGTGCGAGGTCAGAGCCTCAGTGAAGGGTCATAGAATCATACCCTGGTTTGGGTTGGAAGGGACCTTTAGAGGCCATCTAGTCCTGCAGTGAGCAGGGACATCTGCAACTAGAGCAGGTTGCTCAGAGCCTTATCCAACTTGCCCTTGAATGTCTCCAGGGTTTCTACCACTTCTCTGGGCAACCTGGGCCAGCGTCTCACCAACCTCGGTGTAAACAATTTCTTCCTTCCGTCTAGTCTAAATCTCTCTTTAGTTTAAAACCATCACACCTTGTCACAACAGGCCCTGATAAGAAGATTGTCCCCATCTTTCTTGAGGTCTCCTTGCTGCAGAGGTGGGAAGGACATGCGTGTGACCATCACCTGGCCTGACCTGGCAGAGCCGCAGGGATCCCACCCAGCAAGCCCTGCCCAGGCACTCCTCGGTGGCCTCTGCTCTGCAGGATGGCTTCTACAAAGTACTAAACTACTGTTTAAGGACTTTAGCTGATAGAAAATTTACCATAGCCTTGCTGAATTTTTTTCTCACTTTTGATTCCAACAACTGCCACCCTATTTGCTCCATAAATCTCTTTAGTTTTCTAGCTGTGTATCTATATTTAGGGGGAAAAAAAGGGTAATAAACTAAAATAATCTAGTCCTATCTTGACTCTTCTTGTGGAAGCTGGAAAGGTAGTGCCTCTGGTTCGATCATTCTGCACAGGCAGGACTCCCAGGTTAAGCTGTGATTTCCACGCTGTGCACCACTGGGACAAGGATAACGTTGCCCTTGGGAGTGTCTGGTGATGCTCCTCGGTGGGAAGTGTGTCCTGCTGGAGCACCAGTGCTGGCAAGGGGGGAGCTGACACAAAGAACTAAATTTGGCTCATGCCAGGCACTGTTCAGTATACTGAAATACGTAGGATTTCAGTGATTGATCTTGTCAAAAATTAAAGAATCATATAGAAAGGAAACACACACAAGATGCCTCATTTTTAAACAATAAACATTTTCCTTCTTCACCAAGTGGATCTTGCGATGCACAGAAGATTACGGCGCCTTTCTGCTATGTTTTTGCTGTGTAGATAATTACATATCACCTTTGTACAGAGCAGATTTTTCCACTGACTCATTCTTCTGGGTTCTTAATGAGCCTTTCCAGTTTGTTACACCTTTTATCATTCCTTTGGATTCCGGAATAGTCATGTTACTATGCCATGTAATGGTCACAGTGACGTGCTTGGCACATACTACTCTTCAGTAGTTTTGCTTAGATGCCTCATGTTTGCATTTGCTGTTACAGCTGCCACATTGCATTGGCAGCCTGCATTCATGTCTTTATCCCTTGTGACCTCCTCAGCCCTCATCTGATTCAGTGCTTTGGAGGACATGGTATTTTCCTTCCTCACTCCCAGCCCAAAAGCATGCTTTTTATTTCTGTTCCTGTGCACAACCAGCAACCTCATCTTTGGGGCACAGATACTTGCCATGGAGGCGGATTAAAACACATGTTGTTTAAGGGGCAGTTGCTGATTTTGTGATTTAAATGACTCAGTGGCCACCAGGCCAGGTGGCCTTTGGCCTTGGATTGAAGTGGCCTGCAGATTTCATGAGCAGTGCTTCATTTAATTCCAAATAATTGCTATAACAGCATAGCACTGGGTCGAGAACAGGCTTATTTGCAGCTCAGTTTTAAAAAGTCTCTCAGCTGACAATTTTTCGTTTTAATTACTTTCTAATGTCTCTTAAAACACAGTCTTTAATCTATTTACTACATATTCTAGTGATAGAGCATCGTTCTAAATGTGACTGTGTTGTGTAGGCAACACCTACAACCTGCTTCAGATTGGAGATATGTGCTTGCATTGGACACAGTCTCATAAAGGCTATTGTAGAGAGGATTAAGATAACCACAAACCAGACAAACATGCTTCTTCTCATAGGAAGTAAAAGATCAGGTTACTGATTCACAGTTAAGTACTGTGAAGGGCAGTGGAAAAATCTATCATCAAAAATCTCTTAACAGGTTAGACAGATACCTGTGAGGAGTGTGGTAAATACAGTTGATCCTGCCCTGAACATTGAACTAAGTGTATTCTCAAGGCAAGAGAGGACTTTTCTTCTGTAAATAATGTTACCACCAGGTCCTGCCAAGCAAACATACTTGGGCCATGCAGAAAAATGGGGGTGGGAGGAGTGGAGGGGAAGCTGGGAACCACAGAATCACAGAATGCTAGGGGTTGGAAGGGACCTCTAGAGATCACCTAGTCCAATCCCACTGCCAAAGCAGGGTCACCAAGGGCAGGCTGCACAGGAACACGTCCAGGTGGGTTTGGGAAGTCTCCAGAGGAGGAGACTGCAGGGGCTGGGTATGTGGTAGGGCAGGGGGTGAGTTTTAATGTGTATTTAGGCGATTTTAATTTTATATTCAGTTCTGCAACTACTTAAGCCTATGGCTAGGCTAGAATATGACCTTTAGTGACTCATGATGTTCTTTGCTGTCTCCATTCCCTCTGTTGCAACCTGCAGCAGTGTCAAGGGAGATGCCAAGAAGCTGTAACATCTTTTGCTTTGAATACCTACCACCTTAGAGCCTTTTGTACTCTAACAATGTTTACAACTATTAAATACATATTTTGATATTTTGTGTTGAAACTGTTATGCATTCCTCTCTCCCCACACTACATAGTTCATATGCTAAATAAAAGCAATAGTAGCACTTTTTTTTTCTCTTTAATATGCAGATTTGGCAATCTGTGTATATGGAAAAAGATACATACACCACCTTCACTGCTGGGAAGGAGACTCCTTATATGATGCTGAAAAAATTCCACATTGCTTCTCTACGTTCACTTCTGGGAAGGAGCCTCCTCATATGATAGTGAAAAAATTCTGCATTTCTTCTCTACTCCTGTCTGAAAATGTACTGCCCCCTGAAGATAAGTTATTAAACCTGTCTTTAAAAAATGACAACCAAACCAGTGGTTAACCATTGCCTTTGAGGTGACAAAGTGCACGAAGCAGGAAGTGTATAAAGGACGTGGGGATACTCACTCTGTAAATATGATGGATGGGGAAGGATCTGTCTGTGTTATTAGTGTTACATAACCCTATAGGAAAGCAGCAATATGCCTCATTTTGAGATAACTACAGAAGTTGCCTAATATCTCTTTGATACAGGACTGAAGCCAGGAAAACCTACAATACTGTGAGCTTTGTTGCCTGGGAAAGGAGAAGTCAGAGGATGCAAAATTCAGCTGACTCCCTAGACAGAAAACCTTGTGTAAAAACTTAGCATATTCAATCTTTATATATTCTTATTCTAGACAAACAATGCTCTTTCCTCTGCAGTACCACACACAAACAGAGCTAATCAGAGGTATTAGAGGAATAAATATGTCAGATGAATTAATATGACAAGAAGCAGGACTCACAGGCTGCTGTGAAGACACATCTGAATGCAGCAGCCCCTCAGTCACTCCTCCTTGGAACTGGAGCACATAGACATTCAAAGTTTAGTGTGAGCTACAAAAAAAAGCATCTTGAAAGTGAAGCTGTACCCTTACCCAGCCTGAGAAGACTCCTACAGAATTGTTTTTGAGCGATGCCTGAGTCACAAACTAATATTACATCTACTTTGTCTGAATTTTTTGTTTTGTGTTAATTAGGAACTGCATTACCATTTCTTTAAAATGAAGAATTTTGTCCACTGTTTTGCTAGGATGAACAGAGTTTGACTACTGCTTCAAGCAGGTTCAAAAGAAAAACACACTACTTTTATGAAGGTGGAGTTTCTAAAGGCACTGTTGCAGATGCTGCCTTTGGGCATCTCAGCATTTGGGGAGAATGCTTTTTGCAAGCTTCAATATGCAGTCTTGGGGGCTGATGAACTGAATGATGTACCAGGTGAAATAAAAGTCCCTTCTGGTGATAGTATCCTTATAGCAAGGAGTAGACAGTGGCAAAGCAACTTAAAACTGCAGAAATCATAGAATGGTTTGAGTTGAAAGGGACCATAAATATCATCTAGGTCCAACCCCCATGCCATGGGGAGGGACACCTTCCACTACAGGTTGCTTGAAGCCCCATCTAACCCAGTCTTGAACACATCCAGTGTTGGGGCACCTACAGCCTCCCTGGGCAACTTGTTCCAGTGACTCACCACCCTCATAGTGAAAAACATCTGCCTAATTTCTAATCTACATCTCCCCTCTTCCTGTTTAAAGCCATTACACCTTCTCTAATCACTACAAGCCTTCGTAAAAAGTCCCTCACCAGCTTTCTTTTAGGCCCCCTTCAGATACTGAAAAGCCACAATAAGGTCTCCCCGGAGCCTTCTCCTTTCCAGGCTGAACAACCCCAACTCTCTCAGCCTCTTAGGAGAGGTGTTCCAGCCCTCTGATCATCTTTGTGGCCCTCCTCTGGACCTGCTCCAGTGGTCTATGTCCCTCCTGTATCGAGGGTCTCCTGAGGGCAGAGTAGAGGGAGAGAATCACCTGCCTTGACCTGGTGGCCATGCTTCTTTTGATGCAGCCTGGGATACTGTTTGCTTTGGCTGGATTTCTTTTTGTCTCAGAAAGCCATTAAGGTAAAGGAAATTACTTAATAATAACTGATGAATAATAGAAAAGAGTTGAAAGGAGAAGAAACCAATGGTATGATAGCATAGAGACTTGTTCCAGACATAGGGGCAGGGGTGAAGCATGGTGTCTACTCAGAAGAGGCCAATTAAGGTGACATGTGTGGGAGAAGCAGACAAGAAGCAGGATTCTCTGTAAGCAGTGTCTCATCCTCTGGTATTACTGCTATCATTTACTATCTTGCACATACTTGTCATATCTGAGCAAAAGCCAACATACAACACCAAAAGCTAACAAGATGGAGAAATTAGAAATATTAAAACCAACTCAGTTTTCACGTTAAGGCTTTACTTTTTAATCATGATCTGTATTCTGTCCTCAATTTTCTGTTACAGGCAGTTTTGCTATCTTTAGAGTAATAAGGGAAGATCTCCAGTGACAGCAAAAGAGATCATGAATAAATTTGCTTAGCCTGAACTGAGTGGCAGTACATAATATGATTTCTTCCCTGCTCTCAGTTAACCCCATAATACTGCTTATTTTCTCTGCTGTGCTGCAGGAACACACAGCAGAAGTGAATGCTTTGCTCTCCCTGCCCAAGCCCTCTGACCAGGCAGTGTCTGAGCTTGTTGATAGACATGTTTCTGCAAGTGTATGTTTAAAACATATAAAGTTAAGCCAGAATATAAATGAACACCAGAAATTAGTTACTACCAAGAATAACCACGCTCTGTGTACAGTCACTGATCAGGGATCGAGGAATGTAAAGTAAAGCAACAATTATTTCTGAATGGTCAAAAAGCAGTAATAGCAGCATAGTGATCTGCACAGGTTCCTTGTGTGGTGTGCTGTTTAATTTTGCTTGCTAATGAGAGGTATTTCCTCATCCAGAGAGTCCAGCTTGTTGCCCCAGCTATAAAGAACTACTTAGAAACAGCCACACCTACCTGAGTGACAGCTCTGACCCCTTTATTAGATTCCACTCTATTATTTGTGCTACATTTTCTTTCGCACCTCCTCTTTTTCCCTTCAGCTAATACACAAGTAATGAGCCCTTACCTAATGCTGTAGCCAGGTTTCAGTTTTACATCAATATTCAGCTGTTTTCTACTTTTTGAGCAAATTCTGGGTACTGTCTTTTGCCTACGCATTACTTAAACATGGAAGCCCAAACCACAAAGGGATGAACAAAATGACAAGTTAATAATACTTACTTTCCACACCTACCACACCACAGGTGGTGCATTTCTGCTGTTGATTCTGAGTAATAATTTATCAGAAAGCTATAGAAGGCACAAAGCACACACTGCATCAAAAATAGCACTTCCAGAGATGCTGGTTTGGTTTCTGAACCACAATCCACACAGTGTTTAAAACAACAAATGCTACATGCTACTGTATTCATTTGCAGGATTTTCTGTTCCTTAATAGATCTATAAAATAAAATATTCATATCCCAACTTTGCTCCTGCCAAACGTAGATATTATTTTGTAGGGGATGGAGAGCTGGACTGGATTTGTTAAAAGAGTGGCCAAGGCTCTTCTGGCCAACCACACTGAAATTATTTGGGGATTAATAGAACATCTATGTAACCATAGAGGAAGCAGATTTCCAGGCAGACTGGGGTGTGTTGTGAAGAAGGCAGTGCTGACTCACATGGACTGAATGATGGCAAATACAATTTTGCCAACTGCTGAGTAGGCACAAGACACTTTTACTTGCAAAGCCGAGCTGCAGTGCAGGCAGCCAGAAACATTCAAGTACAGATGAATTTCAGGAGTTTCAAGTGCTGACAATAACACAGCAGTGGGGCTAAGCAAGGCTATTTGTTGCAATTTGCAATCCTCATGCTATAATTACTAAATAATACCTTGGTAAACCAGAGTGGCAAGGTCATTTCAGATGCATTTGTTTCTCCACACTCATGTTGTAATGCCAGCCAAGAAGCCAGTCTAATCCCAGCCTTAGACTGGTGCCCCTACTGCATTTGCTATAAGTATTCTTTTTCCCCAAAGCTTTCAGTTTTAGGGGCTAGAAAAAAAGTCCTTGGGTACATATTGTTAGGTTATGTGGTAGAAGCTCATGGGAATGCTCACAGATAGACAGTGGTGGGAGAGATCAAATAACAGCTTGCCCAGCTCCTCATCACAGGGGCATTAGTCCATCAAAGATCCATCTCCACAAGCCCAGAGGAGCACAGGGGCACAATGGCAGGTGACAACCCAAGTTACAGACCTCAGGGAGTGAACACCTTAGCTGAGCTTTTCCCAGGGCTGTCCCAGCAGAGCCATAAGCCCCACAGTCCAGGTGTGAAAGTCATCAAGGTAAGTCTTGGGAGCAGCTCTCCAGGACTATGGGGTTACTGCCTTAGGGGTGTGCTGCAGTTTATGGGACACAGGGAAAGGAATTTTAGCATTGCACAGGGATATTTAGAGGAATAACCAAAGCTGGGGAAAGAAAGGGATTCAGGTGATCTGGGGAGGAATAGGTATGGGAAACAGAGAGGCCTTAGGGAATCATCTATTCAGGTACCAAGAACCAGGGAGGCTGGAATCCAGCGACTGGTACTAGGTAGCATACCTCATACCCAGATTTCGTGAGGTTCTCTGAAATTACATGCTGCTTTTAAAGGCTGAATGATATGAAATAAAACTTTGAAATAAATCTTACCAGATCTTTCAGAACACTTTGTGACTTGCTGTGAAAAAGAAAGTTTTCCAGATTCACAGGGGGAAAAAAAAAAGTAAAAAAAAAAAAAAAAAAGAGTAAAGTAAATGTATTATTAATAGCATAATTAATAAAATCAGGGATTCACTGACAGGGCAAATAGATCACTCTGTTTTTAAGCCAGCTTATGGAAATCTAAACAGAAGCTCTGTGTTGATGAAATACAGAAGTTTCTCCTGAGTGTGACTTGCTTACCAGATATAACTCTGGCAGTTTAAGGTGCTGCTGCCCTCTCTGCCTGACATTCTGCTGGACTTTTCCATGAGAGGCAACAGAAGCAAAGTGAAACTCTTCCCTTGGCTGCTGCAACAACAGTGTGCTGAACCTCAAATCAGTGGCTTGAAGCTATTGCATTCAGGGGGCTGGATCTTTTCCCAAAACTGAGTTGACCTTCTCGATTTAGAGATTTTCCACACTTGAAAGTCTTTTTTGAGGAGTGTTAAGTGTTCAGAGCAAGTCACTTTGTGGCTTATATTAAAATTAAAGGTTAACAGAGTTCAAGCTAGAGCTGAAATCAATGGAGTGTGAAAAGAGACTACATTTATCAGCCATTAATGCTCCACTTGAATCTTCATGCAAGGTTTGTCTTGCTTACCTCCTGCTTCTTGCTTTGGTAAGGGAAATCTATGATTTGCTAATCTACTTCACTCATCTCCTCAGAGATTTTCTTAAATTCATTTTCCTGAAGAATGTTACAATGGTTAACTGCTAAAACAGCATCAGTTTAATAATTTGATTCTAATATTTTGGACCAAGGATCCTTACCTGTCTATCTGTTACCTTTAACCTTCAACTTTAAATAGTTTAAAGCATTATCTTTTTGTCCTATATCAGCAGTTTTGGAAAAAAAAGACCTTTTACTACCTAATAAAATAAATGCATTGATGCTTGACACTGGCATCCGTTCCAAAGAGATACGACACTGCTGCAGTTGAATTTGCTTTTCCTTTTCTGCACTGGGATCACCTTGGTTGGATGACACTGCTTAGATGAATATCTTGGCACTTGGCTAGTCTATGAGCTGATGTGAGAGCTGAAACGTGGCAGTTTCAACTCTCTAGAAATACCAAACATACAGTCTCTGTGTCCCACGTTCCTGGACCATTTCATCGTACAAGGACTCAGCTCAATCCTTCACTCATGAGATTGAGAGGATTTTAAATCAGATGAAAGAGAAGAAACTCTTTAATACAGAGTCAGGGCAAAGGAGAGGAGCTTTGTCACTGCTACAAAGATGACAGAAGAACAACAGGTTCCTGGTAAAACTCAGAAGAGTACAAGGAGTCAGCTCAGTCCTTCCTCAGCAGCACTCATGAGATTGAGAGGATTTTAAATCAGATGAAAGAGAAGAAACTCTTTAATACAGAGTCAGGGCAAAGGAGAGGAGCTTTGTCACTGCTACAAAGATGACAGAATAACAACAGGTTCCTGGTAGAACTCAGAAGATCTTTGTTTAACACCATCAGTCCTGCAGTGGTAAACAAGAAACAATTAACCTCATTGGCATTATTCCAGGTCAGTCTATGTCAACAAACTGCCTTGTCCAGGTTACAATGGACAACCTTTTATAAACCTGTGCATCCCCAGACCACCCTCGACTTCATCCCTCAGTCAGAGAAGGGGGAGCACAGATCAGTTCCACAGTGATGAGGCAGCTTTGAATCACTGCTCACAGTAAGTCAATTTAAGGCAGAAATCCATAGAAAAGTTCAATTTCAGTGCCTGCAGAACTACTGATTTTTCACCAGATGCCTTTCTCCAGTGCAGCAGATAAATAATGCTTGCAAGATGAATGGTGCTTATTGAATTGTGAAGGTTTTTATAATCCTCATTATTCATTGTATAACCTTAGGCTTTATTTAATATATATTGTTCAGAAACAGCACTGAATAGAAGTATATTTTGTTCACTTTCTCTTGGGTTTTTATGTTGTTCTTCCTGTAATGGGTGCCTCACAAGCTCAGCTTTTTCTTTGCAAGATTCCTGAGGCAAGTTAATATTAGCATCTTCATCTTACAGATGAAGGACAGAAAGGTGGAGCTATTTAAGCACAAACATTTCAAACATCTGCTATTTTGGGATCTTTCTCTTGGGACTCAAAGGCCTCTACTTGAAGGGCTGGCTCTGTGAGCTCTCGTGGTTTCACGAGAAGCTGGATGTGCTTTCCTTCCACGCAGCCCATCACACAGGGCTCAGATCAGCACCGCAGCAATGAGGGGTTGGTAGAGGCTGCAGCACAACAGCCAGTTAAGGAATAAGCTTTGTATGTGGAATAATGTATTATTGTAAAGTACATTGATTTATTATTAGTCCGTATCAATAATTCTGAAATAGCTATGTGATTTATGAATAATCATGCATTAGTAATTCTACATGGATGTAGCAATGCACACACAGGTTATAATAATTATTAAAAGCTTATGAATAGTCACAATAATGACACAGATATTATTATTAGACGTAATTCATACTTTGTTTTAAATTATTTAGAAGTGATTTAAAGTGATT
>NW_008599919.1:0-1490 GCF_000691845.1 Merops nubicus
GGGGACTGCACAGAACTTTAATTTTAATGTTCATTGAGCATGTAAAGGGGAAAAAAAAAAATCAATTTAATAACCTCTCTTCACAAACAGTGCCTGGAGGCAGCTGGGTAAATGCAGCTTGGAGAACTTCACAAAGACTTTTGTGCCATTCTCTGTGGTGGGGGATTCAGTGGAAGCCTGAGGGAGTGGGAGCAGCAGCCTGGGCACCAGGGCTGAGCCAGGAGCACCCCAGCCCCACGGGCACCAAATCCCAGCCAGGGCATTCTGGCACAGAGAGCTGTCAGGGTGAGCTGGTTCCTGGACTCCTGGACTGGCTCATTCCCTCCCCTGGAGCATCTCTGGAGGGGCTCTGGGGGTGTGGTGGGAGCTGGGGGCTCTGGCAGGGGTCAGCAGCTTTGCAAACACCCAGGGGAGAATTCAGGGTTAAACTCAAGGCAATTTGCAGGAGAAATTACTCTGGGCAGGAGCTCAGCTGCCACCACCATGATGCTGTGGGGGGAACTGGTTTGTTTCCCCAAAAACAGCCCCTGGTGTGATGGTGACGGTGTGATGGGTGCCCTGGCAGTGTGGTGGGTGCTGTGGAAGTGTGATGGGTGCTGTGGCGCTGTGATGGGTGCTGTGGCGCTGTGATGGGTGCTGTGGCGCTGTGATGGGTGCTGTGGCGCTGTGATGGGTGCTGTGGCGCTGTGATGGGTGCTGTGGCGCTGTGATGGGTGCTGTGGCGCTGTGATGGGTGCTGTGGCGCTGTGATGGGTGCTGTGGCGCTGTGATGGGTGCTGTGGCGCTGTGATGGGTGCTGTGGCGCTGTGATGGGTGCTGTGGCGCTGTGATGGGTGCTGTGGCGCTGTGATGGGTGCTGTGGCGCTGTGATGGGTGCTGTGGCGCTGTGATGGGTGCTGTGGCGCTGTGATGGGTGCTGTGGCGCTGTGATGGGTGCTGTGGCGCTGTGATGGGTGCTGTGGCGCTGTGATGGGTGCTGTGGAGCTATGATGGGTGCTGTGAAGGTGTGGGTGCTGTAGAGATGTGGTGGGTGCCATGGCAGCTTCCCCTCCTCCCTTGTGCCACAGAGATGTGCTGCTGCATTTCACCAAATTCACCTCAAACCCCCTAAAGGTGCAAGCCCACCCCCCAGAGGAACAGCCCACCAGCCAGAGGGGCTGCTGGTGGCAGGGCCATGGGCTCGGGCAGGGCAGCTACGGGCAGCACCCACCCAGCCCCTTAGAGGGGTCCACAATTCCCACGGGATCCACCAGATCCCTGCTGACCTGTGCCTCTGGCTCTGCTAAACCACCCAATGGCTCCAGAGCCACTTTCAAGTCCATTTCCACAGGCAATTTGTGTTGGGAACGATTTGAATAAACTTTCTGTTGACTTTGACAGGGATTTTTCCAGCTGGGTGCCTGGCACCCTTCTTGTTTTGCTGCTCCAACAGCAGGAGCGAGGGGTGCCAGGGGCCCTGGCCCTCCCAGGGCAGGATTTAGCCCTGGCAC
>NW_008599920.1:0-2709 GCF_000691845.1 Merops nubicus
GCGGCGAGGAGGAGGAGGAGGAGGAGGAGGAGGAGGAGGAGGAGGAGGAGGAGAAGGAGGAGGAGGGGGAAATAAAACCACCCAGCGCCAGGCTGGAGACGACGTGCAGACTGGAGAAGTTAATCATTACTTCTGTCTGCCTTCCTAATCTCATCAAGCTTCTTCCTCCAAGCAGGAGGAGCTGCCACCTCCCAAGGGTGGACAAGACCTCCAAGAAGGTTTATGGGGCAAGGAGGTGGGTGGGAGGGATGGAGGAAGGGAGAGATGGAACAAATTCCTTCCCCTCGCCTCTTGTCTTGCTCTGGATTAATATTCTCTCTAATTGCTAAGCATTATTAAGGTTCATTAAGTAATTAACCCCCCCCCTGGCAGGGCTGGCACCCCGTTTTCACAGACAGGTTGGCCAAGGTTTGCCCCCCGGGGCTACCAAACGGGGCAGGATGGCACCAGGGTTGAAAGGGAGACAACAAAAAAACCCCAACACCCATCCTGCTTTGGGTGGCAGCAGAAGAAGCAGGTCCCAGGCTGGGACTTTGTCTTGGCCACTGAGATCCAGAAGCATCTTGCCCTTGGGGTGAAGCTCAGGGGATGTGGGGCACCACCCAGACCCAGCAGCTTCCCAGGAGGACAAAGCCCAGGAGATGTGGGCATCACCAAGACCCAGCAGTGTCCTCCTGAAGGGACAAAGCCCTGGGGATTTGGGCATCACCAAGACCCAGGAGCACCCTCCTGTGAGGACAAAGCCCAGGAAATCTGGGTATGACCAAGACCCAGCAGCACCCTCCTGAGGGGACAGAAAGCCCAGGAGATCTGGCCATCATCAAGACCCAGCAGCACCCTCCTGAGGGGACAGAAAGCCCGGGAGATCTGGCCAGCATCAAGACCCAGCAGCACCCTCCTGAGGGGACAGAAAGCCCGGGAGATCTGGCCAGCATCAAGACCCAGCAGCACCCTCCTGAGGGGACAGAAAGCCCGGGAGATCTGGCCAGCATCAAGACCCAGCAGCACCCTCCTGAGGGGACAGAAAGCCCGGGAGATCTGGCCAGCATCAAGACCCAGCAGCACCCTCCTGAGGGGACAGAAAGCCCGGGAGATCTGGCCAGCATCAAGACCCAGCAGCACCCTCCTGAGGGGACAGAAAGCCCGGGAGATCTGGCCAGCATCAAGACCCAGCAGCACCCTCCTGAGGGGACAGAAAGCCCGGGAGATCTGGCCAGCATCAAGACCCAGCAGCACCCTCCTGAGGGGACAGAAAGCCCGGGAGATCTGGCCAGCATCAAGACCCAGCAGCACCCTCCTGAGGGGACAGAAAGCCCGGGAGATCTGGCCAGCATCAAGACCCAGCAGCACCCTCCTGAGGGGACAGAAAGCCCGGGAGATCTGGCCAGCATCAAGACCCAGCAGCACCCTCCTGAGGGGACAGAAAGCCCAGGAGATCTGGCCATCATCAAGACCCAGCAACACCAAGACCCAGCAGCACCACCCTCCTGAGGATGAAGCTCAGGAGACTTGGCCATAACCAAGACCCATCAACATCCTCCTGAGGGGACAAAGCCCAGGATAAAGCCCAGGAGATTTGGCCATCCCCAAGACCAAGGAGCATCCTCCTGTTGGGACAAAGCTCAGCAGACTTGGCCATCACTAAGATCCATCAGCATCCTCCTGAGGGGACAAAGCTCAGGAGACTTGGCCATCCCCAAGACCAAGGAGCATCCTCCTGAGGGGACAAAGCTCAGGAGACTTGGCCATCCCCAAGACCAAGGAGCATCCTCCTGAGGGGACAAAGCCCAGGAGAACTGGGCATCACCCAGACCCATCAGCATCCTCCTGAGGGGACAAAGCCCAGGAGACTTGGCCATCCCCAAGACCCATCAGCATCCTCCTGAGGGGACAAAGCCCAGGAGACTTGGCCATCCCCAAGACCCATCAGCATCCTGCTGTGGGGACAAAGCCCAGGAGACTTGGCCATCCCAAGACCAAGGAGCATCCTACTGTGGGGATAAAGCCCAGGAGATTTGGCCATCCCCAAGACCAAGGAGCATCCTCCTGTGGGGACAAAGCTCAGCAGACTTGGCCATCCCCAAGACCCATCAGCATCCTCCTGAGGGGACAAAGCCCAGGAGACTTGGCCATCCCCAAGACCAAGGAGCATCCTCCCGTGGGGACAAAGCCCAAAGGATTTGGGTATGACCAAGACCCAGCAGCATCCACCCATGGGGGGCAAAGCTCCAGAGAATGACCTTGGTGCCACATCTCAGCTCCACGCTCTTGACACCCAAGATCCATTTCCCATCCTCAACGGTGCCAAAGAAGAGGAACACCACGGGGCCTCCAGGGCTGGAGAGTTATGGGTTTGTTCCTCAGAACGAGCTCCAAAGTCTCAGCCTGGCTTCCAAAGCAAAGGAATTCAGCAGCTCAAAGGCAGGGAGGTAAC
This sequence comes from Merops nubicus, assembly GCF_000691845.1. Lineage (NCBI taxonomy): Eukaryota > Metazoa > Chordata > Aves > Coraciiformes > Meropidae > Merops > Merops nubicus. Next base: position 2,435 of record NW_008599920.1, read on the forward strand.
TTCAGGCTCCCAACTCCTTCTCCAAAGAAAACTCCTGTGATTAGATTCCTGCTCTGAGGAGGACTGGAGGAGTTATGGACTTGGTTTGCTCTGCCCAGGCTGGTGCACAGGGTCACCAGCCACCAGGTGAGCAGCACCCTCACCCCAGGGCTTCAATTCTTGCCTCTTTTCCCTGACATTTTTGCAGCTCTCCAGAAAATTCCTCCTCAACCTACATGTAAATAATTATATTAAAAGATATAAACTATATAAACTATAAAATGATATTAAAAATA
>NW_008599921.1:0-6103 GCF_000691845.1 Merops nubicus
AGTAGGGGGGGGGGGGGGAGTTTCTGCTCGATATAGGGGACAGGGGGGGTCGCGCAGCCCCGGTATAGCGCTGGGTCTCTTTAAAGCTCGGGAGCGGGTTGGGAATTTCTCAGCCCCGGTGACAGATTTATGATCCGCAATAAGAACGGCGTGTTTAAATCCGTAAATCAATCTCGCTTTCTCACTATATAAACGTTCATTTTCTCTTTAGAAAGAAAACGGCTTTGATCACGGCACCTCGGCGGGGGGAAAAAAATGGCCGCGCTTCCGACCCTTTGAACTGGGGGCTTTAAAAAAAAAATATCAAACCACCACGAAACGGGTGCTTCTTTTGCATGAAACAAACCCCAAAATGCCAGCGGAGGTGGAGAGGGGGGTATATGCCCCGTTTGCTCCCTGGGAGAGCGCTGTTCCTTTTTTTTTCTCCTTTTTTTGTCACTATTTTTTTCCTTTCCCACCCTGTTTTTTCCCCTATATCTCTATTTTTCTTTTCTTTCTTTCTTTTATTTTGTTTTTAGTGATTTTTTAAATTTATTTACTTGGGTCTATTCGCAGGGACACTTCGTTTTATGACTAAAGGGGAAAAAAAAAAAAAAGAAGTGGTTGTGTGAAGCGAAACTTGCGGCTTCTGAATTGACCTGAAGTTCCCCCCCACGAAGTTTCCTTCCCTCGTGGGACCCCCCCCAACCGACGGTTGCCCCTTTTAATCGGATTTTCCCCCTGCTTCTTCCCACACCTTGACCAAACGTCTCTCTTCCCACAACCACTTTCACTCGATAAAATCGATTCAGAAATAATCGAGGGCTTTTGAAAACGAAGCGTTTCCCCGCTCGCTCCTTCCTGGCTTGGGGGGAGCCCAGATCCGCTCCCCCAGCATCCTAGGCTTGACTTAAAAGGAGGAATAAACCCCAGCTTTTAGTCCATTTAAATGATTTTTTACGTTTAATACGAGCTCCCCGCAGGCTTTACCCCCGGCGGGGAGGGTGGAATCTCGGTTCCTGACTCCCAGTGGGGGTGTAGGGATGTTGGGGTGCTGGGCTGGGGAGGGGGGGAAGGAGATTCTGTGCCCTGGATTCCTCTTCCCACCGGCACTAGGAGAGTCGGAGGTGATGGGACACGGTCCTGAGGGTCTCAAGCCCCACTCGCTGCCTTTTCTGGGGTGACAGTCCCCCCCCACCGTGGCCGTGGGGACCCCCCCGCCTTGGCTGCCGGCACGGTGCAGGCAGCGTGCACCCGGCTGGCTGCTCCGAGGCCTTTCCCAGCATCTCCCTTTGTTGCTTATCCCTTTTTAGTTTTTTTTTCTTTTCCCCCTCCAGGATCCTTGTACTTGGCAGCTCTCCTCAGAGTCAAAATTTGATTTTTTTTTTTGTTGTTAATGCAATAAAGGCTGACCAAACAATAACAGCAGCGGGGAGAAAAGGCCTGGAAGCGAGGCGAAGGGAGGGCTCAGCTCCTTAAAACCAGGAGTATAAATATTCTCAGCTGGTTTAGACTCTGAAACAGTTGTGCTATTCAGGACAAGATGGTAATAAAAATCCCAGAGTGGAGAGGGGGAAAAAAAAGGCACTTTGTGGCTTAGCTGAGCCAAGGTCCAGCAAAACCAACCTCCAGGAAAGGCTTAGGGAAGGGTTTAAATGCTCCCAGCTCCAGGCAGGAGAGAGGATGGAGAAATAAACCTAAAATCGTGCTCTTTACTAGAAAAGTGGCTCCGAGGTGGGTACCCTCCGCACATCCTCCCCCACACACACTGGCACAGCCGTGCCAGGCAGCCCTGGGGAAGGGGGAATCTGTGTCCACCCAGAGAAGCTTCGTTGAGTTGGAAACTTCTTTAAAAAAATACTGTTCCGGTGGAAGGTCACAGTGGTCCTTTGAGTAGGAAACTGAGAGACCCCCTTCCCCCTTCCCCGTCACGTGATTCATTAAATAATTAATGCAGAGGTTGCAGAATAGATATGTATTCGTCAGGAAAATCGCAGACATGGTCTCCTTGTGTCTGACGTGAAATTCAACTGTCCTTTAAAAAACAAGCCTATAGCTGAGGGAAAAGGAAAAAAAAAAAAAAAGGAGAGAAAGAGCGAGAGGGAGAGAGAGAGAAAGAGGGGGAGAGGAGGAGAGAGGGAGAGGGAGAGGAGTCTGCAATAAAACAATTCTCAGGAACCACGAAGCCACGCCGAGGGCTGGATTATTGTAAGTAGCAGGGGCTTCCCAATTCCTAGCGTGTCTATATGTCCATGTAAATTTATTGTTTGTTATTAATGTTATTGTCGTAAAATGTGACAAATAGCCGTCTTCATTTCCTCCCATTTCTCTTCACATGGTGGTATGTGTGTTTATACCCATCGAGGCATTTCATTGATATTTTTAGGAATATTCCTCTCTCTCCCTCTCCCTCTCTCTCTCCTCGCAACCTCTTTTTTTTTTTTCTTTCCCTCTCTCTTCCCCCTTTCTTGATTTATTACAATAAACATGTCAGCAGCAGTGCGGCTGCCATTGTGTGCGTGTTTGTGAGAGAGTTGTGTTGTTTATAGTGGTGTCCAAGATAAATCATTTCTCGAGTGAAAATGATGTGCAAGCGATGATATTTTAGAGCGAGGATCTCTCTCTACCCCACTCCCTGGAGTTGATTATTTCAGACGATTTACAGTAATAGATCAGCAGCTAATATGAAAGCTCTGTAGCTGGGGGTCTTAAATTACAGCATCTGTGATTACCAATTAAGGAGAGATTTGTATAAATTTGGTAAACCGGGAACGCCTCATTGGCATATAAACCTAGTAAAAGAGCACGACCTTAATATAAAAATTACAGCTCGGAGTCCTGCGTTGCAGCATCCCTTTATCAACGACAACTCATTTTCTCCCCTGTTCCCTCTCCCAGCCCCCCGGCAGGATTTCTCGCTGGAGAACAGGCACAGGTTGTTTCAGTAAAGCAAAGCGAGTCCTGGAGATGCCCCCCCTTTTTTTTATTAACCAGACAGAGAATTTGGACTTAAAATGCAAAAGATAAACCGGAGATTGCAGCAGGAGGGCTGCGAGGTAGCTGGGAGAGAGGCGCGACTCCGGTCCCAGGCAGGGAGGGGAGTTTGCCCAGCAAAACCAGAACAATGGGGAGGTGGGGGAACTGGGGCGCTGCCGAGGGACCCCGGCAGACCCCCCTACAAGCACTGAGCACTAGAAAAAGGGGAATAAATTCCTTGAGGGTGCTTCGTTGTGCTTTTCTAGCAGGAGGAGAACTTTGCGTGGCTTCCTGAGCCCCCGGATCCAGCTAAGGCTGCGGTGCTGGTGGATGGAGAGGGGGATAACAGATTGATGTGGAAAGTTGGAAAAGGTGCTTTAAGGAATTTCTTTCTATTTAGGAGCCCAGGCCTGGTATTTATCTGTGGAAAAGCAAAGCTCCGAGGAGAAATAACCCTCAAAATAGGCTTAAATAGCAGCAGAACCCAACCGGTGGCTGTTAAGCTCTGTAGTGATTCCTGTGTAAAATATCGCTGAGCTCTGGCAGGGAAATCTCTTCTGAGGTAGGGGAGCGGAGATGGAGCTTTGGGGACGAGGTGTGTGTCCCAAACGGGGTGCACCACTACCTGCTTTCCTGTCATCCTCCGCCGAGGCTGGAGGGGTCAGGAATCAGGCACTCCCCTCCCCTCCCGGCTCCAAACTGGACCAAATTGGTCCTGCCCGGGAGTGTTGAAAGGGAAAGGAGGAAGCGGGAGATGGCGTTTTTAAATATTTTACAAGCTCTAACACGCGAGGAGTCAATAAAACTGACAACAGGAGCAAAGATGAAATGTTCGCACCGGATTCTCGGATGAGAATTCACCACTTTTCCCCCCCCATCCCTTCCCTTTCCTCCCCTCTGCTCGCCAGCCACGGCTCACCCCGCCCGAGCGCGGATATTTAACTCTGTCTGCTAGTGTAAACCTTTATGTAGCAAAATTAGAGCAACTCAGCGACTTTCATTAAATATTAAGGGAGATCCAGGGACGGTGGCTGAGCCAGGAATACAGCATCATTCTCTGTCAAGCCCCGTATCAATTTAAGCCGTCGGTTTCAAAAGGATGCAGAGCCCCCCTCCCCTCTTATTTTCCCCTCCTTAATTTTATTTTGTTTTATTTTGTTGCTTTTAAATTTATCTTTTTTTTTTTCTGTCGGGATGTTGAGCGTGAGAAATTTGCCCTCGGCGGGGGTCGGCTGCATTTCCCCTCGGCGGGGGTCGGCTGCGGGCTCGGGGCGGGGCAGCCACCCTGTAGCCCCCTCCCTGGGCGGCAGCCCCCTTTAAATCAATACCGGGGCTTTATTTATCCCCGGTCCAGACGCCTTTGTGCGAGTGTCGTCCTTTAATAATCAGATGTCAGGAGGAGATGGGGTGGCCGAGGGCTGGCGGGTCGCTCCGGCCGAGCCTTCGTGGGGGGGACGCTGCCCCGACCCCGGGACAATATCTTCCCGGCCCCGGAGGGGAGCCTGGACCCGGGGTGGGGCTCTGGACCCGAAACATGACCCTGGATAAGAGCCCCAGACCTTCATTAATAGACTCAGAGCCAGAACAGAAGCTCAGATCCTGGATAATAACCCCACACTCCCATTAGGAGACCCAAACCCAGAAGATCACCCCATAACAGAGATAGGACCCCAAAACCCGTAAGAAAGCTGGAAGGGGACTCCAGATGCAGGACAGGACTCAGACCCGGGAGGAGACCCCAGACCCAGGCTGGGAGCCGGGCTGGACGGTAGAAGGCAGAGCTCTCCCTGTCCTGCTCTATCCCTGGCCAGGGGCTGTGGGAGGAGACCGGGACAGAGAGGAATTTGGGTGCTCCAAAACATCCCTGCAGGCAGGGTCTGGGCTGGGTGGGCATCGTTACCCCCCGAGCATCGCCTCGGTCCTTGCCTCTGCCTTAGATCCTCGGGGCTCTGCTCCCTGCACCCCTATCAGCTCCATCCTCCCCAAAATCCCCGTTTTCTCCCCTCGGCGGTTAGCGGTGGCGGCAGGGAAAGGGTTTGGTTTCGGCCAGCGCTGGGAAGGGAAGTTCGGGGTAGAAGCTCTTGCCCCGCGCATCCTCCGCGCATCCTCCGCGCAGCCGCCGCCGCTCCCAGCCCAAGAGCTTCGCTACTCTCCCAGACCGGCCAAAAAGAGCCAACAAATAGTCCCTGACTGTGTTTAAGCTGGATTTCTTTATTAAACCGTAGAAACCGAGTTTTTCGAGAAACCAGCTATTGAGTCTTAGAGTTACCGAGGGCACAAACAACGTGCAAGAGGAGGGAGGAGGTAAAAAGCAAATTCAAGAAGCTCCAGCAAGTGTTATTTCATTCATTTCTGTGCAAAAAATAAACCTTCCTCTTTGCCCGTCACCTCGCCAGAAGTTCCTGGTCTATCAGCGCCGCGAATCCCTGGTTATCCCATCTCATCCCCAAAGAAATCTCCCTCCCTCCTCCTCCTCCTCCTCCCGGCCAGCCATTCCCGATCTTTTCCCAAAGAGGAAGCGATTAACGTTGTAAATACGAGTCAACAGCACCTTAATTCATAATTTATTGCAGGCGGGAGGAGAGAGTTATTTCAGATCAAAGCATCGCGGAGGGTGAGAGCCACAAAGTGGGGAGACGGGGGAGCGGAGCCGTAAAGGAGGAAAGCGCGGAAACCTGTGGCATAGGCGCGGAGAGGCGCGGAGTGGACGCGGTGGCGGGGCAGGCGGGACGTGGAAGCGACTTTCTGACCCTTTTTTTGGGGTGTGTTTTCCCCTGGAAGGGAGTTTCAGGCGGTGTTTGCGCTCCCCGGCCCTCAGCATCCCCCCCTCCCCGGGCAGCTCCTGCTGCTCAGGCCAGAGCAAACCCGGCATCACCCCAAATCCGAGGCCCGAGGAGCCGCAGGGGAGGGTCCGGAGCCGATGCCAGTTGCGCTGCTTCATTTTCATATTTAAAAAGGGAGGCGAAACACGACTCACAGGCAGACAAGACAAAAGGGAAGAGCTCGCTCGCTTTTCAGTTAAATAGGCAGAAGTTTGGCAAGGGTGGCGGTTTTCTTTGACGTTTTCTTCTTTTTTTTTTCTTTTTGTGGGGAGGAGGGAGAGGAGAGGAAAGAAATAAAAGGCAAAAACCACCTTTCAACACTTCCC
>NW_008599921.1:6539-10300 GCF_000691845.1 Merops nubicus
CTGTACAGCTCGTGGTGGGTTTTTTTTGGGGGTGGGGAGGTTTTTCTCTCCCCTTTCCCTGTCGTTTTTGGGAGCCGGCGCCGCGCCATGGCACGCTTCGCCCTTTCACCAGCATCCAGATCCATATTTCCTCTCCCGGCGCTGAGGTCAGCTCCAGCAAAGCCCGAGTCTAAAAATAACCTCCGAAATCTGGGTTGTTGCTACTCCTGGTCCCTCTCCCGCTCTGTGCTTTCCAAACGCGCCAGTCCCCAATATTCCCTGAAAAAAAAGGGCAAGATTTAACGGCAGGGGAAAACCGGGGCGACTGGGAAGGTTGGGGGGTAAAAGAAAAGTAAGAAACCCGGTGGGCTTTGGATAACTTTTATTCCCACCCCTTTTTTTTCCTCTCTCTTTCCTTCTTTCTTTCTTTCCTTCGTTTTTTCCCCCCTTTCCCCGGACGAGACATATGGAATCAATTTTGAATCCTGACATTGAAGGCTGGCCAATTCCTACTGGCTCTAAAAAGCAGAATCCATTTGGTTCCCTTCTCTCCAGCACCCCTTGTCACTCAGTATTATAACCGTCTTGCAACATTTTAAGTCTTTATAAAGAGAAACAGCTTTCCAGATAGATACCAGGGATTCGGCCGTGGGGGAGGTTTTTTTTAGGCTCCTTTTTTTTGTCTCTTAAAGGAGAACGTGAGCGCGCACCCTCCCCCCCCATCCTCGACACCCCCATCTCATTCCCCTCCGCTCGGCACCGGGCGCTGCATCTTTGCAATACTTTAAGCTGTTTTGGAAGAGTTTCTATTTTTCTCCACGTCAACTCAGTTCCGTTTGAATCGAGCGAGTCTTCCCCCTCCTCTAAAAAAACCCAAAAAATCAAAGCATCTTTAGGGGGGAAAAAAAAATGATCCGAGAAAAGCTGTAATCAAGATCCACCGGGGTGCAATAAAGTAATTTCTTCTTAATTTGCCTGCTCCTCGCCTCACCCCCATCCGGCTTCGCTGCCACCTTCTCGCAGTCCTGGGTCGGACAGTCTCACAGGTAAGAAGTTTCAAAAAGTAAATAAAAGAACGCTGCAGCTCTGCCTTTCCTACCTCCTCAGCTCCGGCTCTCTAAGATAAAATTAATCGCTCTGAAAGCTTTGACAGGCTTCTCCAGCGGTCGCCGGCAGTTCGAGCTGACTTTCTCCCGGTAACAAATTAAGACTGATACCTCGGGGAAGCTGAAGATGAGCAAAAGATTATCTCGCAGGGTCCATAACCGAGACTGGCCGCAAACCTCTTCTTTCCAAGTGCGTTTTCCCCGCGAAGTTTGTCTGGGACACATTTGTTAAAGGTTTAGCACCTCTCTCTCTCTCTCTCGTTTGAAAAAGAAACTACAAAAGCCTATTGGAAAAGCGGGGTGTTAAACTGAAGAATGTATGTGATGGTGATTTATGGCCCTACAAAGTTTTTTGTTTACTTGAAGCAGACCCTAATTACAAGGGCTAAAAAAAAAGAAAAAAAAAAGAAAAAGAAAGAAAGAAAGAGGAAAAAAAAAAGATTTCCCAAGCTCTGTGTATATCCATAGAGGGTTTTCCCTCCCCGGGTCTGGGTGTAGCGGCCAGATGTGACTAGCAAACATCTGGTTAGTTGAGCTGCTTTGCCTTTTAGCCGGCCGGTGCATCTGATCGAAATGGGTAAGACTGAAACTTAAACATTTAGCATAAAAGCGGTGGGGGAGTCCGAGCCTGGAAATATCAGGCTTTTCAAAAGGTTCAAGGTTTGTTTGGGTTTGGGGGGGGTGGGGGTGGGATGTCCTCGAAAATGGGTCATTTCGCCAAAACGCGGTTTCTAGGATTGAAAGGGAAACGGCCGGGAGGGCGAGATTTCGGGTGGGAATAGCTGGTGGGTTATTTTCTGTGGACTTGTGCTGTTTATTTCTGGCTAAAAAAAATCCCATCCTATCTCCTCCCCCCGCCCCATCCTGGCCCGTGAACGCCCGATGAGTATTTTAAGAGCGAGACAGGAAAAAATCGCCTGTCTAGAGGAAAAAAATCCTTCGAGAAATCGAATTAAACCTGGAGAGTTTTTCCTCTATGTATTTCTTTTCGCTCTCTGTTCTCCTTTGGTTCCTTTCCCTTTAGACCGAGACAATAACTCAGTCCCCGGGACAAGCTGCCAGTTCTAAAAATGTCCTCGAACATTGTGAAACTGGAAAAGTTTTGACTCGGGGTCTAAAATTTCCCGAGGGGAACTGATCTATTGGCAGGGATACACAAGGGTCTGGGTTTGAAATTTGGGTTTTGTTGGATTTTTGTTAATTATTATTATTTTTTTTTTTTAATGCTGAAAATTGCTTTGCATTAAATTTCCTCAGCTTCAGAATTATCTTTACTCGCCTCCAGCTAAACCTGAAATTTTTTTACCAAGCGCTTGATCTGGTGGCGAATGAAATCTGAGAAGAAACCGCAGGCCCTAAGTGGCCGTAATTGAATTGATTTTATCATAAATCATCAACTTCATGAAGAACCAAAGTTTTCATTGAAGTAAATTGATATTAATGGACGCTTTCTGAAATTTAACCGTATAGATCTATATGGTGGTGGTGCTGGCACTTCTGCTCTTTGGGGACAGCAGATTGGGGGGGGTAGGGGGATTTTTGCACCCTTCTAGTTTTAATTTCTCTCACCCTCCCTAAACTCGACTTGTTTTTCAAGCGTGGGGAAGCTGATCCCGGTTGTGGAGGGAGGATCTTGGAGCTCAGCTCCTCTTTGTGGCACGGCGGCGGTGGGTAAAGCCGGGAGCCCCGAGATGAGGCTTTTTTTTTGGGAGGGGATGAGCACAGAACAGTTGGATTTCTTGGGGTTATTCCCTTAGGCAGGTTGTCCTCTCTGCCCAGGGGCTTGGTGGGCGTCGGATGGGATATTTCGGGGAAAAAAAAAAACCCCACCCGTGTCGTAGCGAGGTTGGAGAGAAAAGAAACCGCGTTAAAAAGAGAAATAGAATTTTAACCCCCCCGCTTCCACCGACGTGTCTTCTGCTGCGTTCAACATCGCCGTTGCCAAAGCTTTCTCGCCTAATTAAAAATTAACTAAGAGCCCGGGATGGATGAGAGCCCTTTGATATGATGATGAGGAAAAGAGACAGAATACCCTGAGAGCAACAGAGGATTTTAGGGCAGGGCGGCGGTTCGGGTGTGTGGGGTGTTAGAGGGGGTGTTTGAAGAGCTGCACAGTGCAGGGAGGCTGCAGGGCTCGGTGGGTCCCCTAGAGACCACGAATATTCCCTGTAAACCCCCCCAAATCAGAGAAATCCAATCCCTTGACACCACTTCTTTCTCCCTCTCTCGAGACTCTTTCCTCAGAAATCTCTAGTCTTTACGAATTATCAGGAGGCAGCAGGTAAAATGGAATTCATTTCTTCTCCCAGGTCCCTTGTCCCCCATGCCCAGCTCATTCTCCAGCGCCAGCCGGGTTCCACATTCAGGCGAGTATCGCTGCGAATAATAATAATAAAAATAACCAAATTCCTTCCTTTTCTCCCAGAAACGGCCACGGCGGTAGCGTGGGTGCCTTGGTGCTCCCGGGAGGCGAAGGAAGGGCAGTGGGAGAAAAGCTTTGAATCCTCCTTTTCTCCCTCCCTCTCCTTCTTTCCTTTTTTTATTTTTTTTTTCCTTTTTTTATGAGGAGGAGGAAGGTGGGGGTTAAAATGGGCAGAAACGCCTGGACGTGAGGGCAGGAGCCGCGTCCTCGGTGCCCGGGGTCAGCGGCGGCATCCCGGGCACAGCCCCGGGGGG
>NW_008599922.1:0-1233 GCF_000691845.1 Merops nubicus
GGTACCTGTGGGCAACGTCTCCCCCGGGGTTTTGCTTGTATTTTGGGGGCTGAGAAGGGGAGGTGAGCAACATGCGCTCTTCTTGGTAGGGCATCCTACCCACTCTGGTGCCTTGGCACACCTCCAGCACCCTGAAACCTAACCGGCTGGCTTTGGAAAGCAGGCCAGGGACAGATGGGGAGGTGGAAGCTTTCTGGGCACCCCTTGGGCTGTCCTGGGCTCATCTTCACTGCTGGCCGGGGAGCAGCCCTGGCTGCATCCTGCTCCCTCTCCCCCAGAAGAGGCATAAAAACATCCCTTTTTCTTTGGTTGTTTTCCAAGACAACAGCAAAGGCTGCTCCATGTGAAGCACGATTGTGCCCTGTAGGGTCCTGAGGTGGAGGATGTGCATCCTTGGGTCGAAGCAGGAACCAGGTGACACCATCACCCACCAGCATCCCTGTGTGAAGGCTGCTGGGCAGAGGGACCCATGGTGCACTCAGCAGATGTGGGCATCCCCAGGGAGTGAGACCCTGGAGCCTTGGACCCCGGGACCAGCCACAGTGCTGGTATGGGCAGGGAGAGAGGCAGGAGGTGGCTCAGCTGAGGCTCAGCGCTGCCTGTTGTGAGAGGTTATACAAGCCCACACGGGCAGGGTGCCGGCAGCAGCCTTGGCATGTCTGTGACCAGAGCTCTGCTCCTGCTCCAGGATAATGCCTGCAGGAATGGGCACAGCCCTGCCCCCCGCCCCATGCTGGGCACCCCTTGTGAAAGCCCTGGATGGTGGTGGCACCTCGGGGCGGCACCCAGAAGGATGCTTGGGCTTCTTGGAGGACCACAGTAGGGCTGGGCAGCATCCCTAATGGGGTGAAAACCAACCTGGAGAGAGGTGAAGATGGCCTGGTGGTGTCCATGTGCCCAAGAGCTCTGTCTGGGGGTGGTTGGGGTGCAGGGCAGCAGACACCATGGCAGAAGGAGGGCAGGGAGACCACTTGCCTCGAGCAAGTGTTTGTTAGAGGGCACAGAACAGCAAGTGGAGCCTGGACGGTGCTGGGACATGGTGCTGAGCTGGCACAGCCCTGTTCAGAGAAGCAGGGAGAGTCACCCTGACCCTGCCCAGGAGGCGTTTTGGAGGTGCTGAGAGCACGCTGCTCACCTGCTGGCTCCAGGTGATGGATCAGGCCCCGGTATTCCAGGCAGCTGGCCGGAGGCGTTACTCACCCGGCCGGGCTGCGCTCAGCTCCACCGGGCAGG
>NW_008599922.1:1264-2503 GCF_000691845.1 Merops nubicus
TGCTCAAACCGCCCTGCCCCGGGGAGGACCTGCCCCATGGCCAGGGACAGTGTCCTCGAGCTGGGGCTGGTTTGACCCTACACGTGGTGCTGCGGGTGCCTCCTGGGTGACTTTCCATGAGTTTTCCATCCCCCAAGTGTGGATGAGCAGGTCTCCCAGGCCCTTCCTGGGCATCCCACAGACACTGGGAGCTAGAGGGGATGACAGGATGGGTGCCTCTCTGAAGGGGACCACAAGCTCCTTTTCTTGCCACCCAAGAGCTGTCCCAGCCCTGCCAGTAGGATAAGACTGTGTTGGGACTGAAGGCTAAACAAAAGCACTTTTTTTACACTGTTTCTTCCTCAAATTATCAGGCAAGTGAAGAAGGAGGGGGGACCAGCAGCACTTGCCATCTCTCCTCAGATAGCCTCTCCATCTTGGCTCCCCAGCAGCCCTGCCACCAGCAGAGCCTTCCCAAGGGGCTGAGGGCAACGTGCTTCAGTGGGACAGAGGATGGGCATAGGAACCCACTCACAAGCACTTTTTTTACACTGTTTCTTCCTCAAATTATCAGGCAAGTGAAGAAGGAGGGGGGACCAGCAGCACTTGCCATCTCTCCTCAGATAGCCTCTCCATCTTGGCTCCCCAGCAGCCCTGCCACCAGCAGAGCCTTCCCAAGGGGCTGAGGGCAACGTGCTTCAGTGGGACAGAGGATGGGCATAGGAACCCACTCACAACATCTCTGTGGACTCGTCTTCTGCAGAGGTAATTTTGTTGACTACAGGACTTTTCAGTATGGAAAAGGGAGATTATGGGGATGGTTTCTGACATGATTAAGTGCAAGTTTTCTCTCTGCCCAGAGCAGAGGGAGTGAAATCCTGGGTGGCAAGTAGTCCATGGGCTGGGGAGAGTCATTAGTCCTCGTGCAGGCTGAATCCTAGGTATTCCAAGGAAATTTTCTATCAGCTCTGACGAGACTTGTTTCACCCCTACTCCAACAAAAGACGCGTCTTAGTCACCTTCTTCCCAGCAAACCACCTGGTTTTCCGTAGGCATCACCTATGCTGCGTGCTGGAAGGGGACATCCTGCTCGGGAAGTGGCCCCACACGGGGCACCTGGGCATTCCCAGAACCGCCTCCAGCCTTGCTCTGTAAATCCCACTATCAGCTGCGTGCCGTAGCCCTGCCTGGCTCCTGCTGGCCAGGGCCCAGCTGGGACGTGGCCGTGGGACGGCTCCCGCGTTTCCCGGCGGATCCGGC
>NW_008599923.1:0-28321 GCF_000691845.1 Merops nubicus
CGTTCTCCTCGGGCCGGGCGGGCCGCCGCCAGCTCCGGCGTTTCGGCGCCTCCCGGGCTCTGTTCCCGTCCTCCCCTCCCCGGCCCCCGGGGCTCTGCGGGACTCCCCCGCTGCTCTCCCCGAGGGCTCTCGTGTTGTAGCTGCTTTGACATTAAATCAATTAACAGGATTCTTTCCTTTCTGAAATTACGTACATACTTTTCAGACGCATCACCGGTTTAATCTCCAGCACGCGTGCTGACGGTAACGCGGCGAAGTTCACCAGAACTTAAACGCAGGGAGGAATGACGCATTCGCAACGAATACAACGGTGCATAGGCAGCCTCCTGTGACAGGAAGACTAAAGCAAATCAAAACCCAAATAAGTTACTTAGTCCAGCCACATTCAGAGATAAATTAACCTCCCTGCTTTGGGATAACAGGGTATTTTGGTTAGTAAACTTGTTTGGTCACATGTCTATGAATGGGTGACAGTAACAGAAAAAGAAGTCCTTAAACAGGAAGGAAAAGAAAAAGTCAAGAGTCTTAGCTAAATACTATAAACCATGAGATGGAGCAGAACCAAGGGAGGACTGGGACAGTACTGGGACAGATGATACCAGGTCCCGTCCTTTTACATGGCTACTGACCACCAGTTCTAGACTTCCACCACCACTAGACTTCACAGATGTCTGGGTCTGACATGAGCTGTTTGGATACCAGTCCTACCTGAACCGTTTGAAGGAATTCCATACAGGAATCTGGTTCAGTCCTTATGCTGAACAGCAGGGAGGATCCATTTCTTACATGGAGGTTTACACATACCTCACCTGCTGTTGCCCCATCCACAACTAGGTGGTGGTGCCTGGCCTCACCATGTTTATCATCTTTGCCAAGCCTCAGGAAGGCAGAAGTACTGTCTGCATCACTGGGTATGGTCCAGATTAGACCTCAGCTGTGGTGGGCTGCTCTGGGAGGTGATACACACACATTTTGCTTCAGGATCCAGATGGTTCTGGCAAGCCCAAGTACTTCTGGAAACAGTTGCTCCTCCTGTCAACAGCAGCGGTTAGCCTATAGAGAGCAAGGGGTGCGCTGGGGCCCATACCACCCTCCGGGTAACTGAGCCAAATGCCCTCCTCCCTGGCCTGGAGAGATGGCATTCTTGGCTAGACAGTTACAGAAAGAAGCCCTGGGCACTCCTATGGGAAACTGTATGCACAGACCACACAAACAGTGGAGCGTTCATTTATCCACCCAATTACCTGTACAACCCTGCAACCCATCCATTGGGGTGCCAAGTTATTCCAAAGAGCATCTACACAGTGAACATGACTAAACAATGAAATATGACAAGATTGAAAAGACAAAAGCCAGAAAACATGCTTAACAAAAATGATCAGTCTTCCTTCTTTTCACCTTGACATCAATGCAAACGTGGAGAGACTGGGGGGGGGGAGGGGCATAGAGCTGACAGCACTGAATCTCTCCTCTCTACTTTTGCAGATCGAAAACATTGCACTTTTAGGATCTTTCATCACCTTCCCTTGAGCTCAACTATAGCTGCTATTACTGGTGACATTTTAATTCTATATGATAATACATCCAAATCTCTGTGAATTTCACATATTTGAGGAAGGCAGGATTTGTTCTTGTCAGCCTTGGGACACACAGAAATCATGCATTGCTCTCCTTTATTACAAGAGTTCTTTTCACTTCTTCAATTCATGGACTTGCATATTAAAAAAGCCAACATACCATGATTCCCTTGTCCCTTCCAAGACCAACACTATCAACAAGTGTCTAAGGTAATACTCTGCAATCTATTTAGATGTGTGACATTCTCCAAAACATGCCAAAAGCAAATCTCACAAGTTGACAAGTGAGATACAGAACTGTAGCTCAAGTGCTAAAGAAGGAATCTTAGTTCGGTTGCAATTACTGAAAATCAAAATTTGCCTTTTTGTGGCTGTTCTCACAATTTCAGTAAAACATATAGTAACATACTCAGCAATTAATTGCAAACAACAAAGGGTTAAATAAATCAAAACAAACAAAAAGCTCTTTTTTTCTGGCATGATTTATGGCAAGGCTTTGAGTTTTCCTCAATACACAACTTCTTCAGATTTGAGTGAGAATATAAAACGGAGCACACAAGTGGTACTAGTTATGCTATGATGAAACCATACGAGTATCTTCTCAAAGATGAAGCAGGCTGAATACAGTGAGTTCCATGCCTGTAAGAGGGAGGTAACATGGGCAAAAAAGTAGCTAAGAGAAAGGCAGTATTCTTCGAGATGAATTCCAAATGACAGGAGTGGGTGTGTTATGATTGGCAAGAAGCACTCAACATTTCTCCAAGAATCTTTCTGAGATGACCAAGGTAATTGAAACAGTGGAAGACAACTTTGAATCAGAGGTCAATAGTTAAAAAAAAAAGAACAGGAGAACTAAAAAAGCCAAGGCAGTTTAGAGAGAAAAAAGACAGGATCTGTACATCTCTTTATGTGCATAAATAAAATGAGCTACATAAACTGTTTGGAGCCTGTCAAACTGGTAAGAAATGGCTGACAATTAACTAAAATATAGCAAAAGATTGTCATTCCTTATAATACTAAAGAATGTCCACAACATTCTTTGTTCTCCAGGTTTTTGATATCTACAAATAGCAGTTTGTACTGCAGTAACACAAATTCAAATGTCTCTGCCTAAAAAATAAAAAAAAAAATCCATACTCAGTATGGCACAACATTATGTGGCAGCATGGTTAGAAATGGTGATGTGACCGCCCTGTTGTTGGTGAGGTTGTGGACGCAGGGATGAAAACCCAGCATTTACCAGAATGCTCTTTAGTTTTATATTTTGCAGTTTTGGGAAGGCTAAGTGTTGAATATACAAACCACTTCAGGTCCAGCTGGAAGCCATGAAAGTTTTGAACTTGATTTAGCAGGCTCCAACTAGGCACACAAACCATCCAAAATGAACAGAAAGCTTTGAAATAGTTGGGATTAATGACTCATGAAAAGCCACACAGAAAACTTGGTATCTACTGGTTTTACAACTACCTTACTCAGAAAAGCACACGCGGCAGGTATAACCTTCAGTGGGATTTTTTTTCAATGGAACGTTCCCTAGATTCAAGTAACAAAACAGACAAGATAAATCTATAAGCAAACACATGAATAGAAATGATATTTTAAACTTATATTTTTTTTAAATGTTTCTTAAGAAGAAATAGTTTTCACCATTCTGAAAACATTATCTACCAGGCACCATAAGGATATGCTGCTGAATGCAAGTTTCACAGCTTTTAAGTTCCATGGTTTTGGACCAAAGCAGTCTGTTAGTCTTGCAGCATTAAGGTAATTTAAAACAGAAACTGAACATCCAAAACTGCCATTTTATTACTGTTTTGGCAGTACTGTCACAGCTTTCACCCCTTGCAGGAGTGCTGGCCTCTTCTTCCTGAACTACACCAAAGCAGGACACAAGCGATACTGCAGACAGGTTGTTGATGGAGCCTGCAGGGGACATGGACAGTCAAACATCCCACAGCTACCACCTGGAATCAGAAACTTATCCTCCTGGAAATATCTGAGCAGAACAACTTACAAACCAACCTCTCACTGTATTAACACCCTGCCTGGCTAAAGAGGTATGAGTGAGGAAGAAAATCAGTGCTTGCAACAAAAGAAGCCACACATCAACATAATTCACACTTGCACCCCAAAACTTAACCACAAGGAAAAGTAAAACATCATTTGGAGCTATTGAAAACACTTTGAAGATTTTTTTTTTTTGGTCATGAATGTTAATTCCCAGCTCCCACAGATGAGATGTGCCATTAGGACTCTGCATGGCAGAGGTTAAGCCACTAGAGAGCCATCTAGTTGCTAAATTTAAAAAAATAATTGGATTGTTTTACTTGCAACTTCTTGTTACCAGTCTTGTACCTCAGAAATCTGACTTAAGTTTTATTAAATATCTCCACCCCAAATGCCAAGCAAGGCTGGAAAGTAAATCAAGCTGAATAACATGAGGAGTTCAAGCAGTTTAATTCATAGGAATCCCTGGGGGATCTATAGCACAAAACATATTTAAGAGATCCAAGGCCTGAAACATGATTTACTTTTGCACTGCACAGACTGATACAACTGAGGGAAAAGAATTTCCATAACAGGCCCAAACCAGTACTCGTCCTGTGAGGAAAACACTTCAGAGTTATGGGCAAACCCTGAATCATAGGCACTAACCTCAAGTTCCATATTTTGCCTAGGCATTAGCACAGGTAGTGAGATCAGATCAACAATATGACACCTTCACTGAATATTTCTTAATCGGTCCATATTACAGCAGCTAACAAACAAATGCATAACACCTAGATGTGATCCTAATAAAGGTTTCTGCATGCCCTGTGCCATGAAACCCTTGGAGGAGTACATAGATTTACCAGCTTTTCTGGTAATATGCTGCTTCTTTCCCACAAACTCCACATCCCACAGGGGTTAAATGGTACAGCAACACAGTTAAAATAGGCGCAGGAAAGAGCACAAGGCTTAAAAATAGATGAGGAATTCAGGAGGCAAAGATACAGGAAGAGCTCTCTCAGACATGCTGCAATAAGCCCATGGAGGACTTTGAAAAATGCAAAACTTCAAATCCTTTGCCTCATTTAAGTCAGTGTGGGCTTTGCCAGTGCCCTTTCACTAAGGCAGTACTTCATCCAGAGACCAAACTTGGATTTGAACAAGTGAATGAAAAGCCAGTGTAGTGGGAGACCGTGCCAGTCACAAGCATTTCACTGTTTACGTGGAGTGCCGACCGCAGTGGCCCTCGAAAGACACAGATTGGCTTCAAGTCTGCCCTTACGTAAGCAACTCTGATAGCTTTTAAATGCAAGTGTTAGAACAAGAGATGCTTTTGTTCTGCAGGGAGATGAACTGCCCCCTCACTCCCGGCTTGTGTTTTTAAGGAAAAACAAGGCTGGAGGAAGCCTCACTGGATTTGAGACTATGAAAGTTATTAATTCACAGTTTTTTAGCCTTAATGCAAGACTGCAGACTACTTAAGGGCTAATGTAGTGCAATGCATACTTAGGCACAAAGAAAGACACTAAGTACACACCTGAGTTTGCATATGTTTCACTCCATGCAGAGAAATTCTTCAGGCTCTGTAAGCTACAACATACAGAGGACTGAACTTAAAAAAAAGCATAACCATTAGGTACCATAGCAGCAATTCCTCAAACATGTATTTGCATGTGTTGACACTTCTGGAGCAGTTATGCTGGGAAATAAACATTGCCTAAAACAAAAAAGTAACCACAAAAACAGAAGAATGAGTGTTACTGCAGCTGGTGTTTTCCTCCCACAGCACTAGTATCTGACTACTGAAATAAAAAGATTTAAAGTCACCCGAGGGTTTAGCTGGTATTTAAGTAACTTTCTCATAGTATATAATGCTTGCAGTTCTGAAGTCTAGCAACCACTTCCACCACAATACTCCCAGTACTCCAAAAACTTTGGCTATTGACAAAACAAAATATGCTCTCTCAAAAAAACGTGTTTTTACTAGGTGTATTTACAAGTTTGGCTGTGCAAGTTTAGCCATGATCTTGGCTGATGGGAACATTAGGGACAGCACAACTGACTTGTCCCCAAGCAAAGGAGTAAATTTTTTGACATTTCGAGCAAGGAAGGAGAGGAGGAAATCTATTAAAATAGCGTGTCTTCTTCCTCATGCCCCTGTTTACATCAAGTACTAGGACATGCACATGCAAGATGAGGAATTACTATGCTCCTGGTGCCTAGCTCCCTTCACAAATGAAGCTGCATCCAACCTTGCAGACTAGTTTACTTTTTCAAGAAACAGATACTCTCCATTAGAGTTGCTACCTCCAGTCTAACTAAAGAGCTTCCTGCATAGACTGTATTTATACTCACCAAGTGATCACTGCCCATTTTACACTCCCATACTTAGTCAGTTGGATAAGAAAGTTAGTCTGAGCTAATTAGTCTCAAAATATGGGTATGCTCTCATCAAAACCAAGCAGAAATAACTGCTTATAGTAATATTTGGGTTCATAAGCCTGGTAGACACAAGCATGTGGCCTAAAATAGGTGGCAGCTAGAATCAATTTGGAAAACTCTAACGAAGATCAATGAATTTTGAAATTTTTTTTTTATTTTTTTTTTTTTTCCACAGAAAACCACTAAGTCTTCTACTAGTTAGCAGCCTTTATCATTAGGATGTTATGCTGGAGGATATGTATTGCTGGCTTGAGGAGAGTGGAGAGAGCCAGAAATCAACAGAATCTCCCTCTGCCTTGAATCTTTTTTAAGGGTTGGGCTCAGTCTGCCTTTGATTTTGTAAGTAATCTTGAAAGAATCACGTTCCCTGGGAAGGGAATACATAGACGCGAGGCAGCCTGAAAGGATCCAAACTGTCCTACATAGATGAACTATCCATGAACCACATGTGATGATTTATGGAAACACTGGACTTAGAGCAAATATGCAACAGTGCCTCAGAACTTTTCTGTTTGAAATTTCCAACTGGAAATAAACAGCAACATAACAAAAGAGCCTCCCATTCCACCTGAGTATTATGCAAGCTCTTCAGAGGCTAAGGTTTTCTTTCCTTCAAGCAATAGAATGAGATGGTAAGAACAAGATTCATCAGCAGATCTAGCTTTTGGCAGTAAAAAAGGAAGTGAAAACATGTCACGGGTTGAGCAACTCTTCTTTCATTTGTGGCTTTACATTGCAGATTGGGGAGAAGAATCACCTCCCAAATACTACCCACAATTTAAATCCCAAACACCTTCTGACCAAGCAAAAGTCCATGAATGTGCTGCTCTATCCCCTCCTCTCCAAGTTTTCAGGGGTCAGATTCAGTAAAACCACCCTTGAATTAGCATGGCTGGAACAGAAGAACCAAGGTTCTGTAATGGGAAACAAAGTTTGTGAAGTACAACATTCTGTACACCCCTCTACTCCTACAAAGACTCACACAATAGCAGCAGCCCCCAGCTGGCAATTTAGCCTTTAACAACAGGTAATTTCCATTGTGTATAGCTCATGCCTACATGAGACGCAAGCATCGCGAGTGCAACTGACCAGCATACTTCCAAAATCCAGCACAACAAAAAGTTACCTGATGCCAATCCAATGTTCAATATGATTCTACACAATGAGATCGGCTTGTGGGAGAAAGAAATGTGAAAAAACCCTGTACTGTATGTTCAAATTTCAGCCAAGAGTAAAACTGAAACAAATGGCAGGAATTATACACTCACCATGAGGCATGAAGCCTGAGCTAAAATAATTGCCTCCATTTAGTGTCTCAGCTTTAGAAACAAGGAGTGGATACACAATTAGACAATGGGTTTGGTGTACAATTTCATTGCACCAAGTCAGAAGCAGCGGGGATGTATAGACTAGCACTCTTAGGGAACTGATGCTTGCATGAGGATGAGCTGCAGCACATCCCTTTTGATCCATGAGAAACAAGGAAAGCTGGCAGAGATTGAAGAGCACCTGCTCCACATGCCATGGATACCACTTTCTTCCAAAGTGTTCAAACAGTCCAGAATGCCTGCTATGGTTCTCCAGTGCCCACCTTAGACTAAACTGCATCGTCTAGTAAACACAGGGAAAGCACATTACAGAGCCCTTTGATAAGGTTGGAGGGAGGAGGGGAGATTTCCATGCTTGAAGGACATTACAAGTACAATTTGGAGCCAGGCTTGACTGCAACTGTGACAGGTTACTTTATTAACCTATTGCTGTGGACACTGGCCTTCCTCCAGGGACTGCTGATGCTTTTCAAAAAGAGCATGCTTTCCAGCAATACCTCTCATATGCTTCCAGCGGTCACTCTGGGCCTCTGCAACCACACATGGCCTTGGCCATGAACAGGCTTGCTGCTCTGCCTGTCCCAGCACTGCCAGCTGAGCAGTGCTGGGACACTTTTTTTATCAAAATTCCAGGACTATTGACCAAAGTTTTCAGTTGCTTCTTAAACAAAACCTCAGCCCCAGGTCTCACACCCCAATAGCACGTTATTGAAGATGAAGCTGAGGTTTGCAGCACCCATGGGTTTGTTTTTTCATCCTCCAGTTTCTAGCTGTGCCACAATGGGAAAAGGCTTGCATAGGTACCATGCACCTCCTAATGTCAGCACACTTTGAAAGAACAAGCTCTGGTTCAAAGCTGCTTTCCACCAGCAGACAACTGGCAATAATGGATATCCACTGCATGATCTAATCCACCTTCCAGATATTAAGCTCAGCCTATTTCTTTCCACTGGCTAAGTGTACTTAAAACTAGATAGAAATATTCATGCATAATCTGGAGCTTACTTGAGATACCATTGCTGTAGTCTTGCTGAGCAGTGTTACACAAGAGGATTCCACACAAGATTTCACAATTTCCTAAATTAGAATGTGCCGGGAGGGGAAGTAGATGGGGGGATAAAAATGCAAATACTTCACAGAATTAATTCAGTGTGATACAGAGTCAGAGCCATGAATCTCAGCATCTGATTTGAGTACAAACTTGAAACCAAGGATTTGAAACCCATTTTACACCCCATTAGGTACTTGCCACTAGAGAGATATTTGTCACTTGCTGCTACCCTCTTGGAGGACAGAAAGAGAACAGAAGGACAACATATTCTGTGAATACTGCAAAACTCAGGCAACAATCCCCAAAATCCTTCACTTTGCGTGCCACTTCCTGCTCCTTATCTCTCACCTTGGCACCGTTGCGTGTACTCTCAGTTTTTCGTTCACCCTTTATTTCATTCCTTCAACCTTATCCACTCAGAAGCCCTTCACTGAACAGCAACCTGGCAATTTGCACTCACACCAACTACAAAAGCCAGACCTAATCCTGGTGAAGCACGTCACAGATGATGAAAGCACGACTCTTGATAATCAATTGACCCAGAATGCATTGCATAAAGCTGCTGTACTATGGCTGTCAGTCCCTCCCAGAACATCTCATTCTCCTTTCTCTTCTCACTGCATATACCACTTGTGAGATATCAATAAAAGATTACTTATTTTCACTTGTGGTAAAGGAAACAAAATGCATCATAACCTGTACATAGGTAGTTACTCAGAGATAACTGTTCTTGGTTTTATTATTTCTCTGAGGTCTATGTATTTTAGAAGGAACGTTTTCCTTTCTTAGACAAATGGCTAGCTGCAAGCATTCCTTGCTTACAGACTGCCTGGGCACTACCCACAAATCTCAGCAGAAATGGAGTCACCAGGTTTTAAGGAGGAGCCATGAAAGTGATGCCTGAGCACAGATCCTGTCCTGGCGTGACAGGCTCCCTTCTCCCCTTGAAAAAATGGTTAATATTTTTATGTGTCTGGACTAAAGTTACAGAGACCCACATGTTCAGCTGCCATGTACACTCAGAGTAGATTCTCAGCTCCCTCCAGGGCCCTAAAATCTGCCAGAATAAGCTCATGTTTTAGATTTTTAACCCTCCCCTTAAACAGACCTGCCCTTTCTATCACCTATGGTTAGGAGCTGTCATAGGCAGGAGGGGTGGGGGGGGTCGTGAAAAGAAAAAAGAAAAAAAAGAAGAAAAATCCTTCATCTCAAGTTGCTGGCTCACAGAAATTTTCAAAGTAGCTTCATATCTTACAGAAGATTACTTATTTGCATCTATAGTAATAGAAACTGACCCTTTGCTGTCCCTATTGAAGTCCAAATGATACAAATATTTTTATACGGACACAACAGTGCCTTAAGAAAAAAGAGCAAAGGTATTCTGCTACGCAGCACCACTGCCCTGACATCTCCAGCAATGCTGTACATAAATTCATTGGCCCAAAGTTGCTCTTTTACCTTAAGTTTAGCCTCAGGATCACCAATTGCGGCTATATCCCTTTTGCTCTGGAGAGGAAAGAGCATTAAGAAAAAAAATTTCTTGTAGTCCTCTATGAGTCTAGAAGAGAAACCATTTCTGAAAATAACTGACGACTTGAGGGTTCGAGTTTGTGGAAGGTGCTAAAACACCTATATCTCAGTGGAAGTCCCAAGATCTTATGTCACTTTTGAAAAGGGATAGTAAATAATTAAATTACTTGATAATTTTGAAGCCTCCATCCCACATACAAAATGAGAAAAAAGGTCCAATTATGTAGGCCTTCTGCTCCCAGCCATTCTAAAGGGCATGGAATGGAGGCCCTGTTGAGACATGCACAAAATAATGGGTAAGATTGCACTTTTTAGCAATGTACATTAATTGCATGACTAAGATGTGGATTAAATAGGCTGGCCAGTCTTTCAGCTATGCTGGCTCATTTCAACATCACATCTAAAGGCTATTTCACTATAAACACATATTACAGTTTTTCACCCTGGGAAAAATACTCAGAACTACATCTAGACCAAGGAGCACAGTGGCCTTATCTCTAAGTCCTTGCCTCAGTAATAGTAATTTTTTTTTCTTCATCTTAATTTCCTACCACAGATACTGTTACACATTCAGCTGACTGCAAAAAAAAAAAAAATCACAGAGTACCCCAGACTCTAAGTCATTAACACACACTTCATTGCAGGAGCAAGAGCTCATTGGTTAGCATTATTGAATTTTAACTTCTAGCAAACATTCAAAACCAGCTCAAGACTACATAATAATTCACATGATTTAGTAAAGGGAAGCAGCAAGGTTCTACCTAAAAATGGCAAGTTTTCCCCTCACCACTGAGTTCTTTATTCATTTCAACATTTTAATGTTTGTTTCCTAAAATACTTGGGGGGAAGCATCATGGCAACAAACACTCACAACAAAGTGATTTCTCCTTCTGCTCCCTGAGAAATAGCCATTTTCCCTCACTGACAGAGCTACCAGATAAATAAGGTAACAGGCAGCTTTCAGAAAAATCAAAAACATTTGTTCAGCCTTTCTGAGCCCTTGACTCACCCCACCTCTCACTGCAGATAAGCAAAGCACCACAAGCTCTCCCTTTCTCTGAAAGCAAACAAGCCCTCTTCCACTCCAGTACTCACACAGCCAAACTACTACACTTAACTCAATAGAAAGCTAAACAATAAAAGCACCTCTACCTCCTTCTTCTTGCTCCTCCAAGCCCACCACAGTCACACCTAGGTCTTTATGAGACAAGTGTTTCCCACTACTTTTGCGCCTGTCTGTCTCTCAGCCTCTGCCTCAGCACCTGCTGCACTGGGAACACTTGTGTCTGCTGCTCATTTTAACAGCAAGATCTGTAGCAGGTGGGACTTTCCTCCAGACCACAAAGACTAGCAGTACTGCACTGCTTGGAGCCCCAGAAGTCTAATACTTCCTGGGGCACGACAGCCTTTGCAGAACTCTAAGTGTCTGCAAAGAGCCTAAAATCTGTCAAAAAAAAAAAAAAAAAAAGCAAAACATCTTAGAAAGCACAGTAATATTATAAAGCATTAGTGATAAATCAGTTAATTCCACTAGAAACAGATATGTTGACTAAAGGCAGCAGAAGGAAAATAGCTATCTCTTGAAAGAGACCATCCTTCTGTATAGTACTGTAACTTGCATGAGCTCACAAAGACCTAAATGCAGGGGAAGCATTAACTCAGCTGTTGCAAAGACCTAAAGACACTGAATCACATAGCATAGTAGAGACAGAGGATACTCAGAATTGTTAAATGGGTCCTTAACAGACATTGTTGAAATGTTTCTTCAGCATCTTTATCAGATAATTAAACAGGCAGTCTTAGCTGATGGATTATCTGTGGCTATCCTATGTAACAGATGCCACAGAGTGATAAAACTCCACTGTGTTGTGTTCCTCTTCTGTGTCTATCTCACAGCCCTGGGTTTTGCACTAGCTTGCTGAAAGGGTGCACTTCTGCAAGTACTTATCAGACCTAAATTAAAACAAGTTATAGCATTAAAATAAAATTAAATTGGATAATTAAGGACAGGTGACATGGTGAGCCTATTCCAGATGACAGGAGACAACAGAGGAGACTCTTTTAATGGTTTTCCCACTGAAAGAAAACCGTAGGACTTCCCTATTTTCAGTATTGCATAAACTATGCACAGGAAATATTCCTACCAGGTAAACTGCAATATTTGCTTAAGCAAAATTTACAGTCAAGGGAGGGAAGGCTGTGAAAGCTTAAGTGTTAAAGCATTTACACAATATTCACAACAGGGAATATGCTACTTAACAGCATGATGTTTTATTGCTCAAATCCTCTCCGAGACATATTGCATAGTCTTTGTCTGTGCCATTTACTAACTACGTGCACTACATCTCTTGAAATATATATGAACAGTATGTGTGCAGAATACAATGGGCACTTTGTATGTTAGAGATAATTCTTTGGGTTAGGAGCAGGGAGTTCAGGGGTTGGGAAAAGGCCCCCTTAGAGCCCTGTATCCTTGCCCCACAGTTCACATTAAAAATGCTTATTGTTTTTTTAATTGTGTCATTCACTACTTGCAGAAAGCCCTTCTAGTAATCTCCATAAAAAATGGTGCAAAATCCATAACATATATGGTGTATACCCTGAAGACAGCTTTAGGAAATTCAAATATCTGGGACAGAAGAGGGTTCTCCAAACTCAAGGCAGTGCTTGGACTGAGTATCTCAAAGTGGCTCTTCACTGCTATTTTTACATACTTAGATGCCTCCTCTTTGGTTGTTTCCTTGTATTTCACCCCTATTTGAATTTATTTGCCTCAGTTTTTCTTACTAAGTGTTTTTGTTCTCTGGATGCTCTCTGTGAGGGTGTGCTGCTTGCTGTATGAGCTGTACCATCCATACAGCGCAGTTATGTCATTGCCTTGCTTGGGCAAGAAACTCCATGGCTCTAGTTCAGATAAACACTGTTGATTTTGGTGAACCTTAAGGACACAGTTAGGGAGCCCTTACTGAATCCAGCTGTCTTTCCAAAACAGAGTCATTGCTAGCAGGACAGCTTTAAGGAACTACGCCAGACATAAGGAGTGAAAAATAAAAACTTCACTGGTGGCAGGCAGAAGAGTTGGAAAGCAGGGCCCCATTTAATATAAGCACCTAGTGAAAAAGTATAGGCTGGAATGAAGAGGAGAAAGCCAGTTTTTTTTGGGTTTGTTTTTTTGTTTGTTTGTTTGTTTTTGTTTTGTTTTGGTTGGTTGGTTTTTGTTTGTTCGTTTTGTTGTTGTTGTTTTGTTTGGTTTGGTTTTTTTTTCTCTCCTTACTTCCTTGTTAAAGAGAGACACAGGTTGTCTCTGCCAACTGGCAAAATTAGTTTCCCACCGAAAGAGAAATCAGGGTTGCAGCTTGGTTCCTTCCCTACTCCGAAGGCATCCATGTTCTGTTGTTTGATCAGAAGCTGCTAGATGCTGAACCTCCACTCCTCACCGGCAGTTTCACTAAGAGTCACCTGCTAACTGCCTCTCCGTCATCATGCTCGTTGCTTCCTGACCTGCAGGGTTTCTCACCTGGGAAATCCCCTAGCCCAAAGAAAATCTGTTGCTCAAAGATGAGCTAAGGGGTCAACCCTCTCTTTATGCAGCTATTTTCAAATACAAAGGCATCTTCTCCAGTTCTTAGTGCTGTGAGCCCCAGCCAGAGGATGTGTGCTCTGACTCATAACACACTCACATTATCGCTTTTCACCCAAACAATGGCATTGTCTTACCTAATATTTTTGTCATATAATCACTAAAGCATTTCCATGTGTTATTAAGTATCACCACATCTAATCTGAACTGCCTGTACAAGATTATTTCTGAGAAGTGTTGCAAGTTAGAACATTCAAACAAACAGAATGAAAACAAAGTCTAACTTAGTTATCAAATGACAGTTTCTAATTTACAAACAAGTGCTGTCATGGCAGTGTACTAATTAGCAGAACACATAATTAAGCCTGCATCCTTATTTTGCCTGTACAAGACTTCTGTTGCAAGCATCACCTTTCCTAGTGCAGCTGAAAAACTAGGCAGTCATGGAAGGAGAGAAATACATTGTGACTGAAGATGATTAGATAATGATGTTATTTCTCTTCCTCTGACACAGCAGGGCAGCTCTGCACTGTGGGGTAAGCACATTGTTACTAGAAAGGCAGCACCCTCGTCACTGGAGGCTGCAGAGTACAGCCCACTTTGTTCCCCCCAAAACATCCCACTTGCTTGAAGAGATTTATTATGATTTGCTTTTATCTGGGCTTCTTGGAAAATGGATTACATCATGTCACTCATTCACTGTGCTTTGTTCAGCACTTGTGCTACACAGAATCATCAAAAACTGTTAAACAGCCAGCACTGCCCCGTGGCGTTTTGCTGTCACCACAGTGGGACAAGCAGTCCCTTCTTCGGGGCTGTTGTTGACCACAGTCATGGTTCAGATGAACCCTGATGTGCTCAGCTGGACAGAAGAACACTGGCAGCTGTGAGACGAACACATGCAATTAGCCAGCACCTGCCCTGCAGAGCATTTGCAACCCTCATTCACAACATTAAGCTATCCTCTGATAAGGAAGGCTACTAAAGATAGAATAACCACACTGATAAGAGTACTATAAACTAGAAAAGCAACTGTTGCAGTGTCTAGGCATTATTAATCAAGTACACTAAAAAACAGAAAGTAAATTTAAAAGTTACTATGGGAAACATCTATCTTTCCTCACAGGCACAGACAGAACTAGCTGCAGAGGCTCTGTGGTGTTCCACTGCAGGCACTTGGCAGAGGAAGACAAGAGAGGGTTTGGAGAATAGCTGCTCGCAGGTTGCCCCCAAAAGCTAAATTGGTTGCTGTTATATAGACCATTAAACCTTTCACCCCTTCCCAACATCATTGTCCACTGGGCGTTTACAGGTAAGGTTTTGTCCTAAATTCAAATTACCATCAGCATGTTATGCACTCTGCTGCATGTCACATCTTCTCACTGACCAAAGCTTTTCCTTTTTTAAATACACAAACCACCAAAAAGGAAACCAACCTTCTCAGGCAGACAGTGAATATTCCCACTGTAGAATGTATTGAACTACTTAACTGCAGAGAACACAAGCCAATTGCCTTATCAAATGTAGCCAGACAGTACTTCCCACTACATTTTTATTCTGCAGAACAGCTGAATGCACAAAACAAAGGTCAGTTTCATTACACAAGTAAATAATCTGGGCTAAGAGTATATCAACTAATGCACTTAGAAAACCAGTATCTCTACTCTAGACACGTTCCAGTTGGTGCTATTTGAGCCCTTTTATGTTTGGCTTCATTGAATCTGAGCGAATGCATTTGATTCTGATTAATGCTAAGTCCTCTGAAGAACTAACTTTAAGTCCACATTTATTTTTTTAACATTTGCTCAAAGTAAATTCTGGATTATGCGATCACTCTGTAACAATTCAAATCATGCATTAGAAATCCATGTTACCAGTGCTTTCCTACAGCAGTTGCATTCAGGAAACAGAACTACTGCACAAATTGGGAAACTAACCAGTAAAATGAACTGCAAATTTTCACAGTCACCTGCCTGCACACCAAGAATCCCCGAGTACAATGTGTGAACAGTGTTAAAACAGCAAACTATGTTTTGTGATATATCCACAGGCAGCTCAACAATAAGCAAATAGTTCCATAGGTGGCTGAATTAAAGAAAAACTGTTTCTTAGGGATATCATTGTGGCGCCATGGATGCCCAAAAGGGAAAATTCTGCAGCAACTTCCCATCAGCAGGGACAGGGATCTGTCCTCTAACCACTTACCTGTTTTCAAAGGACACCTATAAAATTACTTGGTTTTATCACTCAAACTAACAGAACTAGCTGGAAACGTATTAAGTAGGAAACAGACATTGAATTGAGTAGGCTTGGCCTTTCATAACACAAAAACCCACAACAAGGAAAAGGAAGTAGGACCATGCAAAGGAGACTCCAGGAATTTGTCTCTGGACTTTTAGAAATTTTTGTCAACCAAAGTTTGTGTGGTGACTGCACTGGCTCCTCTGTTTTCTAATGAGGTCCAGAATTTCTTTTGTTTTATTCAGAAACGTCCTCAAATACTGAAGTCTTACAGGCCAGGTGCCTTTAATTTCAGCTATATAAGAAACAGGATGGCACACTAAGGACACTAGAGATTCACAAGAACTATAGCAACAATCTCACTCATTTAAGGAAAGAGAAGAAGTTGTGTTACGGTTCACCCCTACTGTACATTTCCATTTGTACCAAGAAACTATCTGGTAAATCCCTTTTACAGAAAGATGGCACATGCTCTTCAGCAGAGGTAGGATGATCAGCTTGAATAACAAATGCTGGAAACTTAGGATAACTCCTAGGGAAAAACCATTACTGTGAAAAGTCAATCCCTGGTTCTGGTAAAGCCCATTTAAATCTGAGCCAGTGAGATAATCACTGGATACATTAAGCCTTTCCTGGAGGATATTATGTGATTTCAGATGTTTACAGTATATGGACCAGTAAGTGTGCAAGGAAGTCATAGAATCATTTAGGTTGGAAAAGACCTTTAAGATCATCAAGTCCAACTGTTAACCCAACGGTGTCAAGTCCACCACTAAACCATGTCCCTAAGCACCATATCTACACGTCTTTTAAAAACCTTCAGGGATGGTGACTCCACCACTTCCATGGCAGCCTGTTCCAGAGCTTGACAACCCTTTTGGTGAAGAAATTGTTCTTAATATTCAATCTAAACCTCCCTGGTGCAACTTGAAGCCATTTCCTCTTGTCCTATCACTTGCTACTTGGGAGAAGAGACCAAGACTCACTTTGCTACAACTTCCTGTCAGGGAGTTGTAGGGTCTTTCAAGGAGTAAGAAGGTCTACAACTTCCTTTCAGGGAGTAAGAAGGTCTCCCCTGAGCCTCCTTTTCCCCAGGCTAAACAACCCCAGTTCTCTCAGCCGCTCCTCATAAGGCTTGTGTTCTAGATCCTTCACCAGCTTCACTGCCCTTCTTTCGACAAACTCCAGCACCTCAATGTCCTTCTTATAGTGAAGGCCCTAAAACTGAACCCAGTACTTGAGGTACAGACTCACCAGTGCTGAGTACAGGGCACCGTATGCAAGACTTGTGCACAAGTCTTCTCTCAGTCCATGCATTCCAGGGAAAGGTACACTTCCAGTGCTCCCGAAGGGAATTACTGTCCTATAACTCAACATACACCTGCTTCAGAATGAGTTAAACTAACATTAGTTTAAAAGGAAGAAATCACAGCCAGGAATTTACAAAACACCTGTCCAAAATTACATTAAAAGTACATAAAATAAGGAACCCAGTTTTCAAAATGCCTGTGTACCCAGTGCTCTCAGAAATGGATAGCACTGATATGACTGCAGGGTCATACTGGAGGACAGGGAAATTTGTGGGACACCTCCATTAGTGCCAGCCGGTATAGCTCATGTTCCTGTGTCATATGAAATGCACATCTTACCCCCACTGCTTGGGTTCTGGAAATCTCTTTTGGAAGTTTCTGCACAGTGCCTAGTCAGATTGAGAGATCTGTACTTTACACTACAAACTAAACCTTTTGGTAGTTTGATGACACATTTCTGCAACTGTCCTCTGCTTTAGAGATATGATCTATCTTCTGCATCAGGAATTGACTCAGGAGAGGAGAAAATATTGCCATGTTCAATTGTCATTGTCACCTAGCGTCCCTGAAAAAAAAACCAAGAGAACTCTCTGAAGTCTGTCTGCATATGACACATAACAGCTAAATTGTGTGTCTAGCACTTAATCCATTTAATGGCATAAACTATGCTGTTAAAAAGCATTTGCTTTTCAGGTGTCAGCAAAATCTGTGCCCAGTGTTCTGTGGCTGGGCGTTTCTGAAAATGCAAGGATCTGATTTTTAACCAATTGTTGTGGTTTGAGGCTTGGAATGGGGGCGTGACCTTCCAGCAACTGGGAGGACCCTGGGTGGGGGTGAACCATTGTATTCCCTCCCCTTCCCACACACACTCTGATAAGAGGCAGAAAGTGGGTGTTAATTTCACTCCTGCCTTGGAGCTCGGAGAGGGAAGTTGTCCTTTCACTCCATGGGACCCTGGAACCATTTCTGAGGGTTTTGTATATTTTATTTTTTGTATTTTTCCCCCTAATCTTTGTATATATTGTTTTCCTTACCTCCCTTTTTTGTTTTCTGTTCCTTGTTAAACAATATAGTTCATTTTTTTTCCAAAGTGTCTCTCTCTCTCTCGGGGGGGGGAGAGGCGAGTACATAGTTCTGTTCCGTGTGGGTCCTGCCCTGAACCCCTTTTTACACGGAACCAGGACACCAATACACAAAGGTATCACAGTTCTCATCCTAGAACGATAATGTTGCTTGGCTAGGATTCACCTTCTTCCTAGTTTATATTACATGGATTAAGTTTATATATCTGTAAAGTGCTACAGGGTAACTCATCCTATCTCAGTTTCAGGCATCTGCAGGGTTGGTACTCAGGCTTCAGGATGTTGATATCAGGCTTATTGTAAAGATGCAGAGAAGTTGTAACACTGTCATATGAAAGTGAGAGATGCCAGCACAGTGGCTGAGGAGCAGGAGATGTGGACCAGATGCAGGTCTTGCACTGACAGTCTGGTATAGTGAAAACATGGGCGGTAAACAAGAAGAAAAGGAAAGAAAAGCAGAATGCAGTTTCATAAACGTATGGTTCCTCAGGAGCAGACACCAACCACTGCATTTAAGAGAGTACCTGTGTTAAATACATAGGAGACGATGAATCACAGAGTTTACAGTCATACAAGGCAGTGAAGCAGCATATATTCACAGATGAAGCAAGGCTGGCTTAGCTCCTCAGGCCCTGTTTCAGTTTGCAGGGTTATCTGCTTGATAAATCTCCTTTGCAGAAGTGACAATAAAAGCTCCTGGCTGCAGAAAAATTCATAGTGGTGCCAGAGGGGAAAAAACAAATACACACCAACACTCAAATCTCATAAAGCCTGCAAATCTCCCATTGCTTCCAAGAAATCTATGGCAGAGCAGGAGTCACCAGAAGCCCTGGGCTGGACCAGCCAACATGAAGCACCAGCACACTGCACAGGGGAGACAGAACCGGGAAAAGGAACTGGGTTTGGTTAACACCAGTAGGCAACTAAGTCCCACACAGACGCTCCCTCACTCCCTGCAGAGGGACAGGGGAAGAGAATTGAAAGGGCAAAAGTGAGGAAACTTGTGGGTTGAGATAGTTTAACAAGAAGTGGGGAAACCAAACCAAACCAAACAAGCGATACAAAGGCCATTGGACATCACCAGCTACACCAATACGCAGCTAGTCCCCAAGCAACAGCAGCCCCTGGAAAACTCATCCCAGTCTTACTGCTCAACAGTAATGATGTCGCACAGGATGGAACATCCCTTCGGTCAGCTGGGCTCAGCTGTCCTGGCTGGGTCCCCTCCCAGCCTCTTGCCCACTCCCGGCCTACGTGCTGTGGGCCTGAGTGAGCAAGGGAGAACACCCTGCTACTGTGTAAGCACTGTTCAGTAACAGCTAAAACATCCGCGTGGTATCCATGTTGTTTTGCCCACAAATCTAAAGCATAGCACTGCACAGCTGCTATGAAGGAAATTAACCCCATCTCAGGGAGACCCAGTACAGGACCCACTTGTAGATTGTTATAGCTGACTCTGTCCCACACTTAGTCTCTCTCAATCTCTTTAGCTGACTTTTGAATCAAGCAGCAACGAAACAGATTTCTCTGTCTCCCCCCTCTCCTGTCTTTCCTCTACTAGTAGTATGCTTATACTCCTCTTAAAAAGAAAGAAAAAGACTATTCAGAGATGCTTTTATCTACTATAACTTGCAGTTACTTTGCTAAGCAGTTCTCTGGTCAGCCTCATCGTGCAATCACCTCTCAAATCTCCATTACACCCTCACCTTTCTGGCCAGGTTCAGATCATAAATAATAGTTTGCCGTGGAAAGTAGCCATGTACTTAACCATGCGCGTTCTACTGGCACGCACAGCTTCCAACATCTTACCACCTCATTATTCTATCTGAAAGATTTTCTTTTTTCCCTTGCAGTGGCTCAATTCAGAGGCAGGAGAAGAACAGCAAAACCTTCTACTCCAAACTTATTTTGCAGCTTAACACAAACACACAACAAGCATTATACATCAAATGGATGTAAACATCAGATCTTTTCAAAATTATTTTATAAATATAAAATGCCATTTTTTAAGCATTGACAAGGTCTAACATATTACTGAACTAACATTACAATATTTGGTTCAGATAGTATATTGCAAAAATATTCAGGTGACTATTTTGCAATGGTATTTGCACCTGCAATATTCACTACTGGCTTGCAAGCATGAACATGAATGAACATTACACAACATTTGTTGAGTAAGCTACTTGATCAATTCACTCATCCAAGAGCTTCCTGGTGATATGTCACTATTTTCTGTGCTTTTGAATGAAAAGAAGCTCAGCAGAAAAGTCAACATGCAATATTCACAAGTTGCAGAAAGCACACATAAGTGAAAAATTAGAAATGATAAATGGGTAAATCATAAAAGACCAAACCGAACACTGAAATTAGTTAAACAGAGTGCAAAATAATGATTCTGTGGATCAAATCCAGTGGAAGTAATTATTCTCAATGCATGGCTTCTACCTCCATCACTTTCTGCTTTATAGCTGGCAACATCTGACAGAAGTATCAGGCTCCTATTACAAAGACTGAAAATAGAGACATTCATTATTTTACGTTTTGTCTTCCCTTGTGTATTGGGTCTGGCTGAGCTGACTTTCCCATTGCAGCCCTCCTGGTGCAGTGCTTTGTGCTGGGAGTTAGGTGCTGAGAACCCCCCTGTTGTGACCACTGCTGAGCAGAGCTCACACAGCACCGAGGCTCTTTCTAACATTCCCCCCCCCAGCCCCGCACGGGGACAGACATTCCCCCTCCCCCAAGTGGGACTGGGGGGCAGGAGCTTGGGGGGAACATAACCAGAGCAGCTGCCCCAAACTGACCAAAGAGATATTCCATACAGCTCAACTATAAAACTAGTACAAAGGGGGTGGGGGGGGTGGGGGTGTGGTGTATGCTACTTCTGGGTCCTCCAGAGCAACTGCTATGTGTTTTGGAGCCCTGCTTCCCAGGGTGGGGCCAGACATCGCCTACTGATAGGAAGTAGGGAATAGATCTTTGGGTTTCCCCTTTGCCTCCATGCACGTCATTGCTTGCCTTTGCTTTTCAATTAAACTGCCTTTATTTTTACCCACAGGGGGTTTTGTCTCTATCTTATTGTCCTTTCCCCTTTGGCTCTGCAGAGGAGGGAGAGGAAAGGGGGAGGGTGATAGAATGGCTTGGTGGGCATCTGGTGCTCGGCCAGGGTTAACCCACCTCACCATGTTTGCTGCACCTTGACCTGAACACTCTCCTTTTCTCTGGTAAGCATTATTCAACTTCCTGTTGCATTTAAAAGAAGTTACTTTCTTCTTTTTTGACCCAATGCCTCACAAATATGCACCAGATGGAGAACTGGATTTCATCATTTCAAGTTCAATGATTTTTTTATGACATGAAAGTTACATTTGCCAATAATCTTAAGTTTTTACATCAACAGTTAAAAGTCCCTTTACCAGTGCAGCTGCTGACTTGTTATAATGAGATGTCTCAAAACCACTGGCCACCAGATATTACACCTTCACTCTGAGGTTTTACAGACGACTGAGCTACAGCTTTGCTCTCATTAAACTGCTCTCCTGTAACATACAATGAACAGCAACCTTAGGAAAGTTAGGAGACAGAAAGGTAAAAGGAGGATAAAAAAGGAAATGAGAAGACAAAACCCTGCATGTTTACTTGTGGGTCACCAGTTCAGATGCCTGTCCACAGCAGAAAGGCATGCATGCCTGTACCTGAAAATGAACCAAGACACTCAACTGCATCAGTCAGACAAACTATGGAACAGGCCTGTTTCGTGTATTCAGCGATGCTGATTGCTGTGAAGCGCTTTAGGACATCCTGCTGATCATTATGCAAGGAACAGCACCACTATCTTAAAAAAGGCCCGTTTGTCTGCTTCGTGGCTGAAAGAAACCAGAGAAATAGCCCTGTACAGCCTCAGGTATGACATTTCTTCGGTCACGGCTTTCTCAGAGATTATGTGTAAAAAAGAATGCCATGACCACAGAAACTGCAGATGTTTTCTGGGATCTGCCCAGTATCCAACATCTGACAACTAAAACAGAACTGAATTTCATTATTAAGTTTGCTGCTCACAAATATGCGCTTCACTTCTGCCCCAGACTTTCCAGTATGGACAGGGCAGTGCCCAGAAGCCACAGGCCCTTACAAGTATATAAACCCTGTGCAGCTAAGGGGCACCAGGATGCTGGCAGTGATGCCATTCCCCATGTGGAGAGGTGAGGAGAGCTGTGCTATGAAGAGAGAAGCTGCAGGAATCCACATGCACTACTTTATAGGTCTATCCAGAAAAGTCAGAGTCAAGTCTAGCCTTGCTATACAGCCAGTCCTATACAGAGCATCAAGAAAGGCTAATAAAGGGGAAAAGACAAAAAAGCGGTGTAAATCCCCCCAAAATCTCATATTTCAAAACATACCTGTCTGCTTACTAAACATTGCGGTAGGTGGTATCTGAGAAATAACAACTGAGAAAGTTATTGAGGAAAAGAACTAAGGCTCGATTCCAAAGTAAAACATTTCCCTGTACAAGCAGCGATGCTTTCACTCTGCATCTTTCTCCTTGCAAGAGGAGGTAAAAATATATAAATAAATAGAATAAAATAAATCAAGCCCTTCTCCTCACCCCACAGGCCCCAGTCAATCTTGCTGCTTAGAAATGAACAGTCATTTGGGGTTGTTCACCCTAGACAAAAGAAGGCTCCAGGGAGACCTTATGTCTTTTGGTACTTAAAGGGGCCTGTAAGAAAGACGGGGACAGGCTTTTTAGCATGGCCTGTTACAACAGGACAGGGAGTGATGGCTTTGAACTAAAAGAGGGGAGATTTAGGTTAGATAGAAGGAAGAATCTTTTATGCTGAGGGAGGTGTGTTGTGTCAACAAAGATGCAACATTGTACGGTAAATTACACTTCACTCAGACCAGGAGGGTGCCCTGTTAAGACTCCATTTTCCTATCCCTTACACTACCATACTGGTCACACCAGTCTCCTACTGTAGAAATGGATGAAAATAAAACAAGCCTTTACATCATGTTTAAGGCAAGAACATTTTCATGTCTATATTATACTCTTTTTCGTAGTGCACATGATGGCATGAACTGCTACAGTACAGGATAGAGAACACAGTCTTTTCTGTTTCCCATCTTTTGAAATTATAACGCTTCAGTGTGAGGGTTTTTTTTCCTGTCACAGTTTATTTTCCTAATTTTTCCTGTATCTCAAAAAGCCAATAATGCCTTTTGCCATTTTGTGAGCAATCATTAATTACAATAGCACTTCTCTAGCATGCATGAAGAGCAATACTCAAGAATCTAGAAGTCTCTGTCCATTAAACAGAAGCCATCAAATTACACTGAAAATCAAATGGGAGAGTTTGAAAAAGCAATTTCATTAATTTTCCAAAGTCTTTGGATTCAAGTGAGCTAGAAGGATGGCAAGACCATTGTTTTGGACCCTGTTGTGGCATTTTTGATGACTCTCACAAACAGTCCAGGAAGCTCAATGACAGTGCACACTGCTGTCACTACAGCTCACAGTGCTTTCTCAGCCCTACAAAGCAGTTTGCAGTGTTTCTAAAATGTCAAAGCTGCTGACTGCCGAGTCGCAGACATCATGTAAAAAATAGCTTCTTGATTTAATAAGCCTCACCTCCACCCTTTGCAAAAGTATTATAAAATTTAAGTCACTTGAGGTCTTTTTTTTTGTTTTGGTTTTTAATTTTTTTTTTTTTTTTTTACACAATCCAAGTCTTTAACAACTGGAGACTTACTGATGATGTTGCTATGAATTAAGCAATTAGTTGCTATAACACAGTGATTTGTCCAAAGTAAAATGAGCTAATGGGATTCTGAAGATGAGGGTGAATATCTGATACTCAGTCTTTCATGAAGTCACTGTGAGCCATGGCAAAAACAGCAGTAGGCAAACATTCAATGGAAAATGTGGCTGATCTCTGGCAAAAACCCGTTCATTTCCTCCCTCTCTTCCTATCTTCTACACGTTCTGCATTATTATTAACCTGATACCAGCAGGAGACACCTCAGTAGGCATACTTATCTTTGAGAGAGCTACAGGCCACAGGCTTTGCAGTTCCATCCTCTTTTATTTCCATAGCTATGAACTCAAACACCACTCTTACACAGCTCTTTCCAGGGCCCCCCTCAAACCATGGAACCACTAAGATACAACCACAGGAAAGCATCAGTCAAGGCTAATATTCTATCAAAACACAGGATTGTGAATAAAGGTTCTGCAAGAACACAGGCAGACATGTCTGCTGTTTTCTTTATTTCCTTTTTTTACCCCTTATTTCTTCAGTTTTATTGGACAGGGAACAATTTACATAGATAAATTCATAAATAAAATGAAACTATGTCTTTTCATCATATAGCTGCTGTGCAGAAACTGAAACTAGGAGAGGAACTACACAGCCTTTTACCTTTTCTGTTCTCTTCCTGAGGTGATGCAGAATAATGTAACTTCACTGAAGTCCACTGAACTCTGTGGTTTACATTTCTTGTGTGTCTCACTGGATCTAAAGCAGAAGTATATGAAAACAAGAAATTATTGAGCAAACTCACACAGGAAAAGTGCTGACGACATGTCTGCTACTATAAAACTGCATGTTTAGATCTTATCATATTCTTCAGAATAGTACACTAATTCTTCTCAGATAAAATCCTTCACATCTCCCACTCACTAAATTCCTGCTTCTGACTGCCCAATTTTGCATGTTGCAGATTTCCACTATCATTTGGTTTACAAGGATGTGATAAGCATCCTTTTAACTGGAGTAGCAGTTTATACACCAGTTATGAAAAATGTTGCTATGGCTCTTTTTTTAAAAAAAAATATTTTAGCCATGCAAAACAAAACATCATCTGATTTTGAAGAAAGTCTGGCTTTTGCTTAAAGACTTTGTTCTATTCTGTTTAAAGTTCTTGTTACTAGACTTCATAATACTATTTTTGCTTCACAAAGCATTTTAGATCTTCTTATTCCTGTAATTTAAAACAATGAGCTATTTTTGGAGGGGCAAAACAGGGTGGAATTGATTTAAAATTATTGCACTGCCATGCATTTGTAGCTAAACAAAACTCTAAATTATGTATTGAGAAAGCACTAAGTATTAAAAACCACTGCCAAATCCCAGGCTCTATTACTTGAGTGGATAAGAAAATAGTGCTGTAATGGAGGGAAAAATTCTCACTTCAGTCTGTGACAAATACCTGTAGGTGAGAACACATCAACAACATAATCAAATAAGGAAAATTAAAAAGAGGGAGGTAGGATCTATCTTTATTAAATGTTTTTTGCAATCTCGGTTTCAAAATTCAGCTCATTTGGTGAGAAGTGAGCAGCTGCAGGACAATCAGCAAAGGTAAATTTCAAATCTACTGGGAACTTACAGAAAATCACTTTTACACATTCTCAGAGAAAATAAATACACAATAAAAAAAAAACAATCAACAAATAGGCAGGCAAATATATTACTGTCACAAAAAAGAGTTACTATATGGGCATGATATTTGGGCTAGTGATTTTTCATAAAATCTTTTTGTACTACTGATCTAAAGTAATGACTGAAATTTCTTACAAAGGAGACTCTTCACCCCTGCTGCTTGCAGGGAAGCTATTTGCTACTGTTAGTTCACACAGAAGCACTTAATATTTGCAATCCTGCACTAAAAGCCTAAGATGGTTCAACAAGGCAGCTGGAATTTTCATGTCCAGGTGACAAACACACTTACTACACCCTGGTCTTGTACATGCAAACAGACAGCGATTCTTTCATACTAATAGTGTGCAAGACAGGACTTTACTTTTTACTTCTAGTCAGAGGCATATTTTCATTCATAGTCATGATTTAAAAGACAGTAATACATGAATGCTAACTGGGCTATATACACAGCTGCCAAATACAACTAGCTTTTCTTTCATATTAAAAAGCCTTTCTGTTACAAGGAACCTTCACAACATTGTTCTTCCCCAAATGAAGAAGTCATGCCCAAAGAGTACACGCAACCAAAAAACCGAGTAAGTTCTCATCACAACAGACCTCCTCCTCTGAGCCCCCCTGCCTCAGCAGCCTGCCCTTAAACACACAGAGCACAGCCAGTGTCACATTTCCAATGCTGATACCGAAACAAGCTCTCAACCACAAAATTGCAGAAGTACTCGAGAGTTCATGATATTCACTGAGGACTTGGTTATGGCCATTAGTTTTACATGAAAAGCACTCCTTATAACAGGGGCTGCTGTCAGGAGAAGGTTTTAAGCTAACAGATCTATTGAAAAGGAAAGTTAGGACTTCTCCCTCCCTCTCCTCCTCAGCTATAGCCAACCACTACCTCCTCGCTGCTCGGCTCTGCGCATCCCTTGCCTTTCTCCTCTGGGCAAGGACTCCAGGAGCCATGTCCTGCCTGCTCACACCTTGAAGACAAAACATAAACAGCATCAGATTACCACCTAAATAACCCCAGTGGAGACACAGATGCTCCCACACCAAGATGGCATCCAGAAGATGCTGCCCTGAGGACAGCCTGGCAGGTAAGGAAGGACCTGACAGGAAAGGCCCTTCCTGATTGGCCGGCCTGCTCTAGAAGGTTCCAGAAGGGAGCAGAGCAGCCATTCAGGTCTCCAGTCCCCCCTGAGGGGTCTCTCTGGCACCAGGCAGACTCTGGGCCCTGCTGAGGGTAGCAGTTCTCAGGACTCACTGAACTTGCTGCTGGCCTCTGCCAGCACCTCTCCTCTGGCCTCTCCAGCCCTTCTGAGCCACAGGAAGCTCTGGAGAAGCTGCTACTATGCAGCAGGACCAGCAACATGGCCAGGACAGGCTATGGAGCCACACGGCAGGACAAGACAGCATCAAGGAGAAGCGGTAGGAGAGGGGCACAGCAGTGCTGAGGGCTCCACAGGGTGGGCGCAGAGATATCAGGGTGCATCTGGACTGCCCACATCAGTGCTGGGGCAAAGCCTGCTGATGGTTGGCAGCCAGGATAGCCCAAGTCTCCCTTTTCCTGTCCATTTACTGATAATGGTCCTTGAAGCTGGGGTAAGGGCTGAGAAATTGTGCCTAAATTTGCCCTTTCCTCAGTCACCGGAAAACGGCCCATGTTTCTCCTTGAACTGGGAGAGCTGCAGGGTTTCTGCTCTGAATCTACTTCTAATTCTAAAGAACTGCAAGGTAGGTCTTTTTAAGCAATCTTCCTCCCTCATGAGGGAGGTTAATCTTGAAGTCAACTAAAATTTCTTAAAAGAATGTTTTCCTCAGAATTCCTCTTTCATCTAGGAACAAACAGGTGAGTCCCAAACTCAACTTTTTATTTGGAAATGTGTTAACATTTTCTATAAATCTGCTCAGCAAAACAAATGGTATGATATGCCTGCATCAAAATAAGCAGCACTAAACCACATCCTCCCACACTGGTCATAGGCCTTATTCCTCCCTTTGCTGCAGTGACTCAAGTTCCACATAAGCACTACAGGCTGTGCCACTAAGAGAGCAGACATGGAGCACTGTGGTAGACAGAGATTACCAACAAGCTTGACACAGAGGTGTTGCATGAGAACCTAAAGCATGGGGGTTTTATTAAGCGCAACGGTAGTATCAGCAGAATGTGACATTTTCATGTATATGAAGCCAGGTGTTAGGCTGTTTTTACTCAGCCCAACACCAAAACTATTTGGGTTGCAGCAACAGATGTTCACTTCCTCTCACACCCCCTCAAAACTCCAAAACTTTCCATCCAGAAATTCTTCCAAAGAAGCCCTCCCGTTTTCTGACCGTCTCTCTCAGAGAAAAGGTCCATCTGTACCAAGGGCAGGAATCGAACAGGAATTAAGTCTAGAGAAACATGTTCCAAACAAAAGGTAAGAAGCACCATAGACTAACTGCTTTCAGATCTGAATCAAAGGCGTTTCTTTACTTTTGCTTGGTCAGTCACACAGGGAACTCTTTTGTCCATTACAGCATTAGTCTCTATAAAACTGGCTGATCTTATCATCTTTCACAAGCTGGGAATAATAATGCAAAGCAACTTATTTTCATTTGTATTTTTAAATAATTCAGCGGCAGGAAGTGCCACGGTGAGGAGAGCTCTGACACCCCGGAACTCGACCCGTACGGCTGCAGAGCCGACGGCGCTCTCCCGTCGCTCGTGTCGGTCCGCAGCTCTACAGCGTTACTTCGAACCGTTCCGTCTCGCAGG
>NW_008599924.1:0-21355 GCF_000691845.1 Merops nubicus
TTTTTATACAGATTTATATAAAATTTATATTTTTATATGAGGGAGTACCATCTGACATTTTAAGTACATAACTTGCAGTAGACTCCTGGGCCTAGCCTAGATCTGCAAAACTATTTTAAGCTCCTGACTCATGCTTAGATTCCCAAACTACCAACTCCGTGAAACTACAGACACAATAGGAGGTAGGAATCCAAAAGGTTTTTTAAGTATTGCCTGTCCTATATCTGGGTTCTCAAGAATTTACTTCAGTTTGAATTAAATCTCAAGATATTTCTTTGAAATGCAAACCCCTGAACAGACAGCAGTGAACTAATTGGTGTGGCACTTAGAGCCATAGTTTAGTGGTAGACTTGTAGTGTTAGGTTAATTGTTGGACTCGATGATCTTAAGGGTCCCTTCCAACCTAAATGATTCTATGATGCTGTGATTCTAAACTGAAAAGCCCAGACTTAAATCTAGAGCTATCTGGACACATTGGCTTGAAATCTGCATCTTCTACTACTGGGAGATGTGCAAAATGACCTGCAGCCCATGCCTCTTTCACACCAGTAAGACCCACAAGTCAGTCCATCCAAGGGACTCTGCATCCTGGCATCCACCAGTGCCTTCACAGCTGTAGAGCATCTCTGGGGAAGACAAATGAAGGCATGAGATTTAGTGTGGCTGTGAGAGTCACTAAGGAGGAACAGCACACATTAGAGAAGACAAAGAGCATGAACAGAGCTATAAAGAATGGGGCATGGATGACTGAAGTACCTCCACCCTGCTTAAGAGCATAATATTCTTCATTTCTACCTACCAAAGTCATTTTAAATGAACTTCTTTGAAATATTGTTTTCTTTTCTATAGTGCATATGGTTTTTTTCTACATCTATTTTAAAGAATATAATCTCAGTGCAAAAAATGTCTAACAATCTAATCTAATCTAGTATTTATTCCTAGAATTATACAAGCATTAGTTACAAGCAATGCCTCTGCTTGTGTTTAAAGAACTTGTATTCATTAACTTTGCACATATTTGGGTTTAAAGTAGCAAGTACAGACTCCTGCTAGTCTACAGACAATATAAAATTGTGATTCTATCTACGGTCTATAAGAACTAG
Source organism: Merops nubicus (assembly GCF_000691845.1). Classification (NCBI taxonomy): domain Eukaryota; kingdom Metazoa; phylum Chordata; class Aves; order Coraciiformes; family Meropidae; genus Merops; species Merops nubicus. The sequence goes on from NW_008599924.1 coordinate 1,104, forward strand.
AAGATGAAAGAATATGTTATTTCAGTGTCTCACTCATAAAAACAGATTTCAGTCAAGGAGAAAAACAGATTACAAATCAATCCATGTGATAAACATAATACCCAGAAGCTGAAAAATATATCTAAAGGATATAACAAAATTTCCTTGAAAACCAGATGGGACATGGAACTTCCTCTCCATTAGACATTGTAAGATGCATGTGGACTTTCAAGCAGGATTTTTAATTGTTTAACCTGTGAAACATAAACAGCACCTGGTTCCATGCACTGTATGCATTTGACTGCATTCTGATTATTTTATACTAACAAGAATGAACACAGCTGAGGAAGTATGCCAGGGAAAATTACTCTTGATCAGCAAATGACTTAGCAATTTGGCTGCATTTGACCCTATTGTCCACTACTCTTCTAGAGCTCAATAAAGGTTGTAAATATATACATCCGTGCAAACAAGAAGACTTAGAAGCCAAAAAAATATAAATTATAAGTTGCCACTTAATTGCACCCTCATGTCTGCATGTATCCACTTAAAATGAAAGACATCATTGCAAGCAACATCTTCCACCTCCATCTGCTAGAAAAGCATACTTTGCTTTTTATTACTCCAGTAACATAAAGTCCTAATTACAAACTCAGCAATACTAGAAAAGAAATCTGAGCTGACATATATGCCACTAATAATTTACACCTGTTTCTTATTAGCAATGGTACTTTTGTATGGATATATCCTTCTGTATAGATACACTCAAAAAATATGCTAGCAGCAATAGCATTAAATAAGTCTGTCTTTCTAACGATCCAGAGTTTTCCAAACAGGCAGTCCCTGCCATGTAATGAATTTTGTCATCTTTTGCTTAGAAACTGGATGTTTCCTGATGGAAAAAATAATGACCAACTGGTCCTTAAACTTCTCAGGTCATGACCTTGCCTGCCTGGTGCAAAGTGATGGTGAGGAAGATGTCATCTGAAACAGTTCTGTTGACAGCCAGGGTGATTGAGTACATTCAGAAGTTTTCAGTACAGCACTGCTGTATGCCTTCATAATCTCTTATCAGCACATTTTCATCTTGTCTGCTCTTGTCTGGCATTGCTGTGTCCCAGGTAAGTCCTTAAACTGCCTTGAGCATGACTTAAAAGCTCATATGGTGGTTGTGAAGATATTGCTTGCCATTTGTCAGTCCAGGAGCTCCACCACAGATCTTTTGTCCCCACACTCTATCTTAGAAAACATGGCAAATCTTCTGGTAGGCCAGCTTATTGGTAGCAGAATCCCAGTAAACCATCACAGTCTGATGTGTGCTACATTTTTATCCAAGCAGAATCTGGACTGCCTCGTCGCTCTGAACAAATCAGATTTAATGTCACTTAGGCATAGGTGATTTGATGACAAGCATGACAGACTGCACCACATGAAGTTTTTGTACTTCCTTGACATTGTTGGCAGCATACATATATTTTACAGGGTAAAACTTACATCCATTAAAGTGGATATATTGCAAATACACTCCTAATTATGCATGTGTGCATTGAGATTAGGCAGGGCAATGTACACATGCACAAACGCACACTGGCACAAGGATTAAAATGGTCAGTGAACACCTCCTTACACACTAAATAACTACCACAAGAGAACCAGAGCTGTGATTTTTCAGGACATCTGTATCATACAAATACTGCTGTGTGCTCCATTATATTTTAATTGAATTTCCAATTTTTTCTCACTAGGTGGCAATGTAGTATGTAATTTGTAGCAAATTTGCAGCGTAGATGTACTGATCATAAATAACAGCACTAGATACATGTTTTACACTGGATTGCAATCAAGAAATGTTGATTAATTCATAGTCCTACTTTTTCATTTTATGCTTGTAAGAATTCATAGTGTATCTGCACCTTAACTAGAAAATACATGAGGCTGTGGTGGATTTCAAAGCCCACACGAGTCACGTGAGGTATTTAGAGGTAGCTCAGAAGAGCCTGTGGACCCTATTACCTCTAGTACTTACACCTCAAGTGTCAGGAATGGGGTTTGGTGCAAAAAGGAGCACATGCATCTCAGTCACCTCAGTGGGAAGAGTTAATTTCGGTCAGTGAGAAAAACCTGATTACAGCCAGGAATTAGAAATATTTTATTAGAATGAGTTTCTGAGATATATCTTGCTCCGGTTGCATCAGAGCAAGCACTGATGTGAAGACTGCTTTAGAGCAGAAATATGTGGATAGCTTAGTTTATGAGTTCCTTGCTTTTTCTCTCTTTTGTCACAACACTAATGCATTGGAAAGTGCCCAGAGGAGTATTGGAGGTATGGCCTAGAGGTAGAAGCACTAGCCTAGTGGAGGTGGTGAGCCACCTGGAGAAGTGATGTTTTCTCCTGTAGCAGAATGACATCTGCACAGTGGGGCCAGAAGAAGACACGGGGGAGGTGGAGACCACCAGCAGGCTCAGTTGCAATTCCCCTTTTAAGATGCATTGTGCATGCAATGGAAAGGCTGCCTGTATGATTTGATCACCTCAATTTTGCCTTCCTTTTGTAGAGATAAAATGTGAGGTGTTAAAATAGAGATACTATATTTTATAGAGCCAAGTTATTATTTTTCTCATTGTGAATTAACTGAATAATTTATTTCAGGCAGATTCAGTCTTTGCTGGTTTTCAGAATGACCTCATGCGACCCTATCTGTCTGCCCAGTTCTCTGGAGGCAGCATTTTGCTTTCTTAAATTTCGTTATGTGACTTGACTGGTTAATCTGTTGTCTTGTAGGGTGTCCATAGTTTTTCCTCTAGAACAAGAGGCAATCTTTGTATTTAGAAATTTTTGCTGCTATGGTACTTTATAATACTGATGGTTTAATCTGTTTGACCCAGCACTCTTTTGTCCTCAGCACTCCCTGTCAAATTGTCTCAATTACCCCTCCATTCCTTTGACAGATTATACCCTTGCTGTAATTGTCATGGAGACAATAATTATTTGGGACATTTAATTACTTTTGGACTGGGCCTGTTATGTATCTTGGAGTTTTCAATGCTTATGATTTGTATTTTTCAGGGGGTCAGCTAAAAAATAGCTATTAGCTATTCTTAAAACATATGGAGGAGAATTTGTGGTGTAGCCTGTGTTTCTTTTTATTGTCCATATTAAAAGTAAACAAGTCACCAAAATGTCAGAAGCCTTGCAACTAGAGGTGGCCCTCATGTTAGGGATAGGAGGGCCCAACCCCACAAGAACATTATAAACCTTGCCAAAACCTTTCTTTGTCATTCTGTTTTGATAGGGGTGTCCCATGGCAACATAATAACTCATACAGCTGTCCAAAACAAACCCCAAAATATCACAGAACTGCTTGTAGCATTTTTGCTCACTTTCATGTTGTAATAATTCAGTCACATGATCAGTAACTTCCTTTGGAAAGTCAAGTAGAAACCTGTTTTTTTTACCTGAGTTAAATCTGAATCCCTAAAATATATTCTGAATTCATCCCCACTTTGACCACAAAATGAGGAATTAGAACCATTTTGATAGCACAGGAAATAATTATTGGCACTTATCTCTGAGCATGAATATAAATATTGCCATAGTGCACTGAGAAACAGGAAGGGATTTCCCAATATGGCTTTATCCAAGTTTCTTTATTTTTTCAGCAAGGCATTTCTTCCCATAACTTTTTAGATACATACATAAATTGGTCTTTTTTAGATTGAATTAACCGAGTTTTAAACCAGATATTAGGACAGTAGGGTTTTATTAGCTTTATATTGGCCAGCAGAAGAGCAAAATGTTGTGGGTGTTGTTTGTTTGTTTGTTTGTTTGTTTACAGGAAGAACATAAATTTCTTAAATCTGCTCCTGATTTGACCTTTCGTAATAGGAGAGGGAAGTTTGAAAATATTGCTTGAATATACAAAAAGGCTTTTAAAGACAGTAGGTAGAAGAGAAAGATAAATTTCTTTAAAAAATTTTATGAAGTTTAAGAAAAGTCTTCTATTTTGGTTTGGGAGTGATTGCTGAATCCTGGACATTCAGGAGACAGACAAAAGAGCTTTTAAGCAGAGAAAAGCATTCAAGAATACCAGCAGGCAAAATTATCCTGTGTATTGTTGATTTCAATGAAGGAGCTTTCTGGTAGTGATAGAATTAGTGCCCTGTGCAACCTGTACAAACATAACATACCTCTGACAACAACTAGCACTCCTAGACCATTGCAGGAATGGTATTTACAGTATGTATACTGGGGAATGAAATTGGTCAGAGGCTACAGCCAGGATTCTCAGGGCTTTTGAGTATTGATAACAAGTTCTTGTTGAAGTGTGTAACTGGCAATAGCAAACAGCAACTACCGCTTGGATTTTTATACATTTGGATCTATATTTATTGAGTTGAGCAGGGCTGTTGTTACATTTTGCCAGCTTTATGACTTCGCAGAAGAGATGAAGTAGAAAAAAGAGATTAAGAAAAAAAAAAAAGCTGACGAGTCAAACATACAGAAGATAAAGGGAAGCTACAAAATTAATGGTTCTGAATTTATCTTCACTGGTTCTGTCAGAGGAAAAGACATCACGTGGGTTTTACAGCCTGAGGGAGATGATGCTACTGCAGAGCCCCCCAAGTGCAACAAGTAGTGAGTCTGAAAATGTCTTCCTACTATACACAAGCACACAGAGCACTTGGGTACACCACATACCTGAGTATACACATGACCAGCCACTCAGACCACAGGCAGACACAGGGCATTCACATGAGCACAGGCAGCACCAACAGCTTCATCCTGTTCCCCCCTGGCTGAGCAGAAAAGAGACTTATTTTTGTGAATACTTATATACTTTTATGCGCATATATGAGCCCTCCAGTAGTGAGGCTCAGGTGCTCAGTCTGGCACAGTAGCTGCTCCTGGATCCCAGTCTCTCCAGTTGCAAGGACCTGGACACAGAAACTCTTGAGGCTGGAGCCCCACTTCAGTTCACAGAATCACAGAATGGTTGAAGCTGGGAGAGATTTCTGGAGGTCATCTGGTCCAACCCCCTTGCTTGAGCAGGGCCACTTGAGCCAGTATCACAGGACCATGTCCAGATGGCATTTAAGTGTCTCCAGAGAGAGAGACTCCATAGTTTCCCTATGCATAAAGAGTGTCAGTGCTTGATCACTCTCAAGGGGAAGAAATACTTTCCTGCTGTTCAAAGGGAACCTCCTTTGTTTCAGTTTGTGCTCATTGCCTCTCCTGCTGCCCTGTCACCAAGCACCACTGAAAAGGGCCTTGCTCTGTCCTCTTTACATTCTCCTTTCAGGCTTTTATAAACATTGGTGATATCCTTCTGAACCTTTTCTTCTCCAGGCTGAACAGCCCTAGCTCTCTCAAACTTTCTTCACAGGAGAGATGTTCCAGTCCCTTAGTCATCTTTGTGACCCATTGCTGGACTGTCTCCAGTATTTCCATGTTGTGCTGGGGAACCTGAAACTGAACACGTGACTCCAGATATGGCCTTCCTAATGTTGTGTGGATGGGAAGGATTACCTCCCTTGCCCTGCTGGCAACAGTCCTTGCTATGCTGATCCCAGCATGTACTGTTAGCTGCCTTTGCTGCAGGGACACGTTGTTGGCTATGTTCAGCTTACTGACCACTGGAACTAAGTCTTTTTCCTGAAAAGCTGTTTTCCAAAATGTTCTTCCCTGCATCCCATAGTGTGTCCCACACCCCTAAACAGCAACCCCCCTTGTCTGAAAGCTGGTCCAGAGAGCAGCTCCCAGTGACTCACTTGGATGAGTTTCGCACCTGGACAGTGGGGCTGAGGAAGTCCTGGGAGAGCAGCCTCAGCCTTTTTTCCTAGGGTATTCTGATGGACAGAAATAAAAAGTGTGTGCTCATTTTTGGCTTTTCAGTGAAGCCTGTTGACTTGTGGATGTAGCTCTGAAGAGATGTGAGTTTTTGGTACTGTAAGCACCACCCAGTTTATTTGCAAGGCATAGCCCTTATACAGTTATAAGATGCATCAAAGGTATGTCATTATTAACCCTTTCTCTTACGACCAAAATAATTTGTGAAGCTAAAATTTTAGATTGTTTTATTTCCAAAATTGATGTGCTATTATGTAGCGCATTTGTTTTATTCATCAAAGTATTGGGAAATACCCCAATAATGTAGGTACAAAGCTGTACTGTTTTATAAAATGACATAGAGAGGACTTTCACTCTTCTGGATGCTTTCAAGAAATGCTAAGTAGATGGTCAAAAAAGGCCAAATCTTGAGGTACCTACTCTGCTTTTATTTGGGCTTGACTCTCATAAAATTCTTACTCACTTCTGTGTGGGTTTTTCCTGAACAGGCACTATGCAAGACATATAATGTCAGGACACAAAAATTATTAGCTCAGGTCACAGTCTAGGCTTTCTTATATAATTTATCCATCACTTACTTATGTTATAAAAGTGCAGAGGTGATAAAGAAGTCATCTCTCAGGTCATACAGCAGTTTAAACTGCTGTGTCTCTGATTAAGCATTGTAGACAAAAGGAGATAATAAGATCCAGGGGAAGATGAGAAGACTAGAAGTAAAAAGCTTGCACAGCTATTGGAAAGAAGCCTTACATTATTTTGCCACACACAATAGGAGCATCTGATCCCTGTTTCTTATGAAGTGCAGTTCTGACTGCCCCAAAATTGCTTTAAACATGAAAAAGATGAGACCACTGTGGTTAATAATGCCGTTAACACTGCGTCTGAAGATTTGTTCCTTCAATGTACTACACATAAATACTGCTTGGTCTTCATCTGTGCAAAATAGAGAGGTAAACTTTAATTGAGGGCTTTTCTTTGGGGATCATGTGCGTTCAAGGGGAGCAAAACTCCTATTATCAACCTAGAAATATAAGAAGTTTGAGATCGTTGTCACATAGAGATACTGAAATGTTAATTCATGCTTCTGTGACATCTTGTCTGGATTACTGTAATTCCCTGCTTGCAGGTCTCACTCAGCCCTCCTTTCACAAAACAAGAACTCATACAATAATGCAACCACTGAGATTTTAAGCATGCACAATAGCTGGTCATCATCTATCTCTGTACTGAGATCTCAGTGCTGCCTGCCATTAGGTACTGGGTTGATCTGAAGATCCTGGTGATGTGTTTTAAAACGCTACATGTATCCAAATGAGTTTTGGATTCCCCATTGTCCAGGCCGTTTTACTCAAGTGTAAAAACATTGGACTTTCATTTATTCAGAGTGAAAATTATAAATCACTGTGTCCCGTAGCTTTTTCATGTAGCTATGGACTGCACTTTGCCAGAACAGATTTGGGGTGTCAGTCTTGTCATTGACTTGAGGTCGAGACTGTGGTGGGTGGCTTAACTTTTCTTTCTGTCACTAGCATCTCTGTTTGTGTCAGGATGTGTTTAGCAGAATATTCTAAGGCTTTTTTTTTTTTTTTAAATTGTTTCAGAGTTGCAGCATCCTTATGCTTTACAAGAGGGCTTTTCAAACACCAGCAATAGCATTGGCATTTCTGATTAAGAGTAACATAAAGATATTTATACAAAGTTACTTAATGAGATAACAGAAGTGTTTCTAATGCAAATACTGCTTTCTGTCAAAAGGATATGCCTACCTCACCTACACCTTTTGTATCTCACAGATAAGATAGGAAAGATGTCTTTAGTTACACACCTGTGGTCTTTCTTGCTTTTTTATTTTGGACTAGGATGCAAACCAATTTGTTTATATTGATTGTGTACTTCACAGAAATGCCTACAGAATTTGCTGTGCAAACAAGACCTTTTCATCCAAAAAAGCTTATAAAAATAGTTTTGCTTTGATAATTTTTACACAGGTTTATTGGCTGCTATAGTTACATCTTTTTTCTGTCCCTACCCTTCCTTCTTTTGACCATTGCATGCTATTCATGCTGCGCATATATTTCCATCTTTAGTACTGAAGCTATGTTTTGAAACACAATTTTTCTACCACTAGACATGATTAGAGGAAAATAATGTGTGCACATAAGCGCCATTAAAAAAGTCATGATAAAAAAAAAAAAAAGAAGAAAAAAACATGAAAGAAAAAAAAAGTATCTGCACTGGCTTCTAGTTGCTTAAATTCTATTTACTATCTTATTTTCCATCAAAATGTATTAATATAGGCAGCTTGATACCTAAATAACCTTATGGGTTGATTCCTAAGTGCTTTATCATTCTGCCATCTTTGTACGTGGCTAGGATACTCTATACTATTTTCTGTTATTTTTTGAACATTTAACTTTTGATATATATTCTATTATATGCATATGCAATATTCTTTCAAAGCCAGGATGATACAGGATGATAACCTTTTTATTTGGCCCACCCTCTAGATTCTTCTTGTCAGTTGCAGTTTCGATGACTGTGACAAAAAATAATGTTATCCTCCAGCACAGCATATATCATCTATAGTAGGTGAAGAAAGGCCAGAGTATTAAACTTTCTCACAAGTTCAGTATGCTATTATTAGCAGGCTTGCTGAAGTTTGCAGCTTCCAAGTCTAAAGCACTTGGTTTCTCAGTAAAGAAACAAGGATGTCTTAAAAGGCTAGGCCATGTGTTATGTCCCCAAAGACTAACAAGCTTATATTTCTGTGGAAGGTTTTTTTTTAATAAAAAAAGTCCTTATCACCATTATAGACTTAAAGGTTTCCTGTGTCTTGTCACCTTCATGGATTCTTGTGCTTTACATCCCCAGTGGTACTAAGCAGGGTTGGATTTCACAAGGTGTTAGGTCTTGCTGTCATTTGGAGACATTTTGCTACTAACGGTCCTGCTGGATCTTAAGCAATGTGGTGAAACTTTCTTTTACACATAAAGTGTAATGTCTTTCTCTACTGATATTCTTGTTTGACCCTGAATGTAAGGGAGGTTGTATCATCTTCCTTGCTGCGCCTGTTCATTTCTGCACTGCCTATAGAGACACATTCAGAGTTTCTCCACAAGCAGTTAAATTTTCCTTTCTGTGTTTGCCTCTGTGTCTGCGTTCAAGGCAAAATTCAGAAGTTGTGCATGTTACTTAGAACAATTCAAAAGGTCCCCTTAGACTCTACCAGACCTATTTATACCATCTCTATCAGTGTATAACATAATCTGTAATTTACATACCAAGGAATTGCAAAAGGGTTTGAATTTAAATAACAGAGACTCTCATTTACACCTACTCATAAGTCCTTATGAAAGCTGTAGCGAGTTAGATTGACATTTGATGAACAAAGGGCAATTGTCTTCAACGGAAAAGAACAATAGTGTTCCACTAGTTTTCTGAAGCATATTTTCACTCTTATCATTGTCATTTTCATCTTCCTGGGTTTGGTGAATCCAGCATTTCATCCAGTGAATTGATATTGATCCTTGCCAGTCAGTATTTTGCAGCTGTGTGGAGGAAAAGAAAAAAAAAATAAAATTCTTTTATTTTATTTCTTTTACTCTTGTGGCATTGCCTGAATATATTTCTGCCTGGTTGATGTGTGGATTTCAAATGGATTTTAGACTGTCTCTGGTTTATTCTGTTCCAGATTTTTCTTCTGCTAGTCTGCTTTGCTTAGTGCAGTGCTATGGTGAATACAGAAATAACCCTGCTCAAGGAGACTCTGGGAGTCCAAGAGCTAAGGTGTGTGGTCATCCAACAATCGTGGTTCTAAGCCAGCTTGTCAGAATCATGACCTGTGTGTTTTTGCTTTTTATTTTAATGGTATAGTAAAACCTAGCTAATTCCTAAGTCTTCGTGTGCTAAACATCTTTGATACTTCTTTCCCTTTCAGTTAAGACACAATTACGACGTGAGACAGCAATTCAGAACAGCCGTGTAGGGGGCTGCATTTCCTATGCTACCTGTCAGTCAGTCAAAGCATGTATCCCTTCTGAAAGGCAAAGTATGGGGCAGTAGGTTTTGAGGCTGATGAGTGGGATAGGAAATGGGGAAAGGAAGGGGAAACTCAGATGATCTTATTTCACCTAATCAACAACTCTGGGAATCACTAGGAACGTTACAAGCTGTCCCTTCCTCATCTCCCAGACTACCCATGTGTGTTTGAAGAGTTATTTAAAGGACAAGGCCACCTGGCATTAGGTCCTGTCAATTAGAGAGGTGAGGATTTTCACTTATTTCACTCTGCTTTGTGGACATCTGGCCTCCTTGATGTATGGTACACTACAGTGCCTCTCTAGATTAGGCGAGTTAGAAAAGTATTAGAGGTTACAAATGTCCTACTCAGCCTGGGTGTTTACTGGAGCTGTTCATCTGATGTGGGACTTGGTGATTTTCAGGTCTGTTCTGCTGACTCTGTTAGTGACCTCAGAACAGATTTTATTATGGCTGCTCAATTATTAAGGCTTCAGGTATTAAGGCTTCCCAATAATGCAGGTAGGCTGCAACTAGTCAAAATATTTCCTTCACATTTTCAGACTTTAAAGTGTCTGCAAAGAAAATATTTTTCAATAATCTTTTCTTTCTAGAATCCTGTGGATTTTTTTTTTTCCCTTTTTTTTCTTTTTCAGATTCAACCCTATCTTTATAGCATATTGATGTTCCATAACAAAAGTTGCATCCTGGATTTGAGTGATATACTTTGACTTGTCTGCTAGCTGTCTGAGTTTGTAGATAGCAGCTTGCAACCTGTGAGCCCTCTATTATGCAAAACCAACAATTAAAGATTCCCATGAAATACTGTATGAAGAGCCCTAGCTATGACAACAAACACCTGTTTTCTTTCCAAATTTGGTATTGGATGTTGAAGCAAAGGAGCAATTGCAAACATCTGTATTTCAGATGTTAAAAACAATTGTGTTTTTTCAAGTTCAGGCAAGCTTGTGATAGTAGTAAGGTTTATCCCCCACAGTAATTAACACAGTGATGTAATTAACATGGCATTTTACTAAGTAGATTGAACAGGCCAGCACTGCAGTGGCCATCTTACTGCAGTAAACAATGTGTCTTCTGAGGTTATTAACTCTATGGTTTCATATGCCACAGGAAAGAGGGTGAACGCCTGATTTGTCTTTCAGTTGTGCCACGATAAATTTCATGTGCAGAAATATGGTTTGAATGGGACTTGAAACACACACTGCCATTTTAAATCACTCTGAGCCCAAATTTTCATGCTGCTGGGTATCTTCTGCAGTTCTGCAAACAGACTTGCTGCCTGTTAGCTTCGAAGGGAGCTAGAAGCACTCATTACCATGCAGGATCAGGTCCTTTATGTTTAGAAATAAAAAAATACATATCTTACTATTAAGGAATGCCTTACAAAATGAAAGTGATAAACTAACTGTAAGGTACTTTTGTGCTCCTAGTGACTGTGTAAAAAAATCTACAGGGATAAAAAGAAAATGAAGTAAATACAGCAGTGCCCCACCACCTTTCAAAGGTAATATCAAATCATCCATAAAATTCTGTGAAAACAAATGTCCAACTAATCCACAAATGAAAGAGCTCAGATTCTCTGTTTAAAAAAGTAATGAATGACCTGTTCTTATTTGGATGATAAGCGTTGAAGATTGTCTCCAATAATTAAGGGTTCGTGATGTTGCTGTACTCTTGGAACTAAACCTTTTAAATAACTTCTTGGTTTCCAGACCACTGAATCTTTGAAAAACTAATTTTTGTTATCTCCAAATACAGGAAGCTTAGCACAACAATAGCAGTTCAAAGCCTCCCAGGTAAAGAGCCTTCAAAGAGTAATTCACAATACAAATTCATAAAAGTCAACAGTTTAGACTACTTGATTGCTTTTAAGATTTTCATCAAATGCATCTCAGCAGTTGTAACTTACCACTGATGCCTCCCAACTGAGTTAAAGTCAGAAAACACTGACAATGTTACCTTTCTTTTTCTAATAACCATTAGGCAGTGTGAGATAGCAACTGCACTTTGCCTCAGTTTAGTTCTTACCTTGTGTTTACGGATCTGGCTGAAAGTAAATACACAACTTAAATAAACTGTTTGATACAAACACCATTACATTTCACACTACTATTAAGGTTTTAAAATACTAATTAATAGCAAGTTGATTGCTCAAACCAGAGTATATAAATGTTGGCTTCTCTGTTTAGACAAAATTCTTTTAAATACAAGTACATGCTCCCAAAGTTCTTTCTCATGTCGTAAAGATATCTATTCTAAGATCAAGATCATTTTAGAAGACATTCAGCATCACTGGGATATTATAGGCTTTTGTATAAAGATGAACAATGTGATAATAGTGTGATTTTTCCATAAACTGTAGTATAAATTTTCCTTTAAATGCTACAGTGTTCCACCCAGTTTTACCACTTCATTGTGCATTATCCTGGCAGAACCAGAAATTAACAGTATTACCAGAGAAGTGAAATTAAGTACTCTGTGTCTGAGTCACTTCTCTATCTGTTCAGCAAGATTTTCAGCAGAGGTTGGTGAATTGAGACATACTTTTAAAGAATTTTTTCCTTTTGTTTTGAAAAGTTGTAGATATTATGATTTAACCCCGATGCAGTTCTGCATCCTCACAATAGTGATGTGGTTGTCTCTTCCCATCTTAAAAATTTTGTGCTCTGTTTAAAAGTTTCTGTATCCAAATACATTTATATGTGTGTCTGTATCTGTTTACATGTGTGTGTACATATGACTGAAGAAACTTGTAGCTGTGATCATCTGGAATAAGAAGTCTTTGTATTAGTTTAAGGCTTTCATTGTTATTGTTTCAACATTCTCTGGTACTGCTGTTTTAAACAGATCCAAATAACTCATACAACAGTATCATCTGTTCTTGTAAGATACATAGATTTGCTTAATAACTTGTAGGTCTGTGCCTTAGAATATTAGTATAATAATATGTATTAACTATAATAGCATCAGGGTGGTCAGGAAATTAAAATAAGATAGCTTTTTCAAAAATTTATGATTACAAATGAACAAAACAGTCAGTCTTTCTCCAAACCTTTGAACCCCTTGGTTACAGAAGACGGCAGTATGAGTAGAGGCTTCTCTCCATCAGATCTCACCCCCTGAGCAAACCTGTAAAATACTGCTTTTTGGGGGGTATTTATTTTCTAACGCCTTCCAGGCAACTCAGGAGTAAAACTATATAATTAAAGGATGTTTTTTTCTTTTATTTATTGATCAGTCATGAGGTTCAGCTTGGGTTCAGGCCCTCTTTTGTTTAGCCATGAGGAAACGGAGGATTTCCTGTGTGACTCCATAATCCATAGCAAAAATTCCCAAACATTCTCCATCTGATTGTGTAGAGCAGATTGTTTACATATGGAGCTTTCTTCCACTTGCAGAAATGGCAATACAGTTTTCTTTTCAGGTGTGGTTCTTCCTAACATATTTCTAAATGGTTAGCACTCCAGGGATGCCTTGGTGCATTGGCTGGAAAAAGCTGATTTCCCCTTTTCATGAAAATAGTGTAATTATGATTTTGTTGTTGTTATTACTGGTTTGGTTGTTTTGTTGTGAGGGAGGGAGGTGATATTAAAAGCTCTCATTATTATGCTTCCCTGGCCACTCTGGCATCTGCTTTCCTGCCATACAACAAATTACACAGCTATTTCTCTTGCTGGCTCTCTGGAATTCCTTTGTCAAGTGAACTCTGTGGCTGTTGATTCACCTCTAACAATGTCTCTGCCATACCCTGAATGCTTTCATTGCTCAGCCATTTCATCATGGGATTTATGCTAGAAACAAACGTAGCTCCTTGCACTTATGTCATTCAACCAATCTGTCAGTTAAACCCCAGCATCTTTGATATTTGAATAATTTAACAATCAAAAGTTCAGTCCTGCCACTGAATCTTTGCTAACTGTATGGTTGGCTCCATAAAATTTGCATTAGCGTGGACAAGGTAAGACCAAGAGCTGGTCAAGTAGTCATTAAAAGATAGAAATCATAATGAAATCACTTGGGGCTGGAGTGAGAGAAAAAAAGATTTAGAAAATAAATAAATAAACGTAAGATTTCAATTAGGATTTCAGCTGTCAGGAATGAAAAGAACAATGTGCTAGGATATACTAGGGATTTGCTCTTGGGGATTCATGCTGAACCTATATAACACTATAGTAATGAAAAGCTGTATATCAGAACATGAACTGACTTCCCATCAGTCAAAACATTTCCTCTAGCTATCAGTGCAAATAAGAGAGGAATTTGGACTTCATATATGTTGTATTAAAATTTTTATCAGGAGATGTCTATGCAAAGTCAAAACCAATATTGTTTCAAGATTTATTTTTTTTTTTCTCCCTCTGACCTTTTACTCACATATACTTAGTTTGACTTTTCTTCTGGCTTTATCAGCCTGGTTAAGAAAAAGATGTTTTAAAAATAAAACAAAAAAGATACATAGGAAAAATTTATCAGGACCACCTGATTCTTCTAAGGCTTGATGGGGTTTTCTTGGAAAACAGCTGAAATTCCACTGGGCCCCCCTTTGAATCTTTGGCTACGCAGATGCTGTGACAGATATGCCCCTTTCTGAAGCAGATGTTCAAAACTGACTCAGGAACAAGTGCACCACTGAAAGGCAACAGAAACCCAGTCATACTGTAAGAAAGGCAGTGAGGCACAGGGAGATACCCTGAATTCAGATAGAAACTGAGAAAAGTTTGGATTAAGCATGTGAGTGGAAAAGAAAAACCCAAACCCAAACCCAAACCTAAACCCCTTCTTTATATACCTCCTCTGCAACCTGCCTTGCTTTTGCTATCAATGGGAGAAACATTCTCTTCCCTAAGGTTATTACTTAGGAGAAACTGATCTCTATTATTCCATGCAATTACCTCTGAACATACCTGGGCTCTTTTACTTTGTTTCTGAGATTCACATCTCTGAGACAGTTGCTCCATTTATCCTGAGTACTTCTTCCCTCCCCATTTCCTCAAAGCCACCCTACGCCGCCTCTGCCTCCGCTCCAGCAGCCTCTCTCTTTATTTCTCTGGAGCACTGGCTGCCAGAAAAGAAGGAAAAGGAGACAATTACAACCTCTTTAGCCACAACTACAAGATAAGCTCCACCTACATACAATGATACTGTCAGCAGACTGTATGGCTATTTCAAGTATGATGGCATATCAATTCTCCGTGCTCCTTTGTTTGCCTCTTACTGGCTTCATCCAATGAAGCTGGAATCAAATTTTGCTCTAAAATTGCTGTAAACTGCTCTGATAGGAAGTTTGAAACTTAAATTACAACTTGGAATAAATAGTAATGCAAAAAATAATACTGAATTGGGACGTAATTATGCAATCAGTTGAGAAGCTCCAGTTCAGCCACTACAATACTGTTTACTTTGTTTATTTAACAATGTTCTACTTTCCCATTCTTTTTGTGCATCACTTATGGCTATTGTGATGTTTCCACCATCAGACCGTTCATAAATTCAAGTTTCATATTACAAGGGCACTCATGCAAACATCATTGATATAATCTTTTGCCCAATTCATGTGTTCAGGCTTTCTTTTATAGCAATAAGGCTTAGAAACACTCAAGGCAGTTTTACTGAGAATTGTTTCAATACCTTTCACCACAGAATCAACTATACAGAGAGTACCCATATGTGCAAGTGCACTTATTTTAAAAGAAAATTGTGGATCACGATGTGTTCTGTGAAAATGAAACAGGGAGAACTGTGTTTTCTTCACTGCAGCTGAGTACCTTGGAAAATGGTGGAGGGAACTTGGAAGTTATTTTCATCATGTGAACATACCAAAAAGTAAGAAATACCTAATGAAGAAACATTTTATCAGTGAGCTTAGATGAGTGAAGTAGGATTTCAAAATAATTCTAAATGAAAAAAACAAAACAAAACAAAACAAAAACCCAAACCAAACCAGAAAATAAAATGTGTAAAACATACAGAATTCAGAATGCTGTTTTGCTTTCCCATGTGCTTGAAAAAAACATTTGGAGCCAGGGCCATGGCATTAATTGTAAATGGAGATAACATTACAATCGATGATGTGTTTCTGATACAAGGCTTAGATTTCCAAGCATTCATTTGAAAACCCCAGGTACAGCTTGTGTTTTTAATGCACACTATTTTATATTTTTAAATACGTGTATATATATATATATACACACACATATAGACATATGTATATGTCTATATGTCTATACCTCAGATATGTATCTGCAATTTTTCTTGGAAAGTATGTTTTCCAGATACAAGAGCCCTTGTTATTCTAGGTAGTCTCACTAAACAGTGGACTTGGAGACACTTGGCATTCTTGTCCTTAAGAGCCAAACGCTTTGCTTGTTCTAGTCAAGAGCATCTTTCTGTGCCTGACAAGGTCATGGACACTGTCAGAAGCAAAGACCCAAAACAAGGAATACAAGATTAACAATACACAGTTTAAAATGATAGCAGATTAATTTCTTTAGCCTGAATAACACTGTCACTTGCAATTAATTTTAAGTCTGAGCTCAGAAAACTACATGACAGATACTTTGAAAATGAAAAAACTGAATCAAGCAGTGAGTAGGGGCTATTTCTACTTTTATATTCTATTACTGCATTATAGTATTATGTTGGATTCTGAGTTTTGTGAATACTGTACATGTCTTGAAAGCTAGATAAATTAGGATGCTAGAGGGATCTTTCATAGATGTATTTTAATAGCACTGTTCCTTATTATTTGCTTTCACCATCGTAAATGTTTTGCTTTGGTACCTATTATGTTAATAACTGTAGAAAAGTTACTGTGTTGTGGTTCTTCAGTTTCTTCGTAGCTTCTTTCTCAGGGTCCTTTCATTAGGAGGAATTTTCCTTACTATAAACTACTAATGTAAGAAGCATGCTCTATTTTTCTGAAATTCCTCCTTTTAGACATCCTTACCTTCCTCAACAGTTGCTCTCATTGAAGAATTTTCTCAATCCCCAATTTCTTGAAGGCCAAAGACTATTAAAACAGCCATTTTTACATATTCAGATGGACTGAAATCCCTAGGTGTACCCTGGCTCTTCTATATTCACATGCGTTCTTCAGCATAGTCTCCATCTATTGCAGTAAGGGCAAGTGGACACATTTTTTTCCTATTTTGCCACCTGGTAAGCAAAGGTTAGAGTTCAACTTGTCCCAAATCAGCTTTTCCTTCTACAGGTTAGGAAAAGCCCACTTACAAACACTCTGCCGCAGTTTTACATTTTTGCCTCCCACCAGCATTCAAACCTGGGTAAATGTCTTTCTCTGTCAAAGCAGCAGTAGGAGGTGAAAATGAAAGTCCTTTTTTTCTTTCCCTGAGAAATTGGACTGTAAAAAGCTGTCAGTTTAAAAATGACATAGTGGCACAGCATTTCTATAAGGTGGCTCCTTTCATTTTTGACTCCTGCTGTCTCTCTGACAGTTGAAGTTTCAGCAGAAATGAGCACTGCTGGCATTTGCCCTCAAGCACAAAATTAATAATGGAAGAAACAGGATGACATCCAAAACCACCTCGTATCAGATGTCAGCCAATGAGGTTTCAACACTTCCATAATAAGGTGACCAGAATGATGCCCATTATTCCAAATATGATCTTATTCTCTATTACTTGCCTGGTGCTGGATTTATTTTCTCCATTTTATATTTGATTCCTACTTTGTGGATTATGGAATATTTTAAATTCTATTAAGCTGTATGCTATGACTTTATAAGTTTTCCTCCTCTGCACCCTAGATGTGGTCAAAATTTTATGGCTGTTGTCTTTTATAAAGCTTTATACTTCTCAATCTTTCTATCTGAAGGCTTCAGTTCCAAATCACTGTTTGAAATATCCTGCTAGGTCCTATCTGTACATATGAACAAAAATCAGAAAGTGTTAAATTGATAGCTTTTAGAATAAACAGCCACAGGATCAAAAAGCTGAGATGGCTTTTATTCCTGAAAACTCAAGAGCTGATCATTTACTGCCATCATTAAGGAAAAAATGAGTCATTATTAGGTAGCTAAGAGAAGGAAAAGGACTCAAAATCCTTCAAGCAGGATAGGGGTCTTTCTTCTTTTTTAAAAGACTCAATGGTATGTGCAGATCTTATCAAAATTAACATAAGTAGGCACAAACAGCCTGTTAGAAATAGAGTGCAAGTGTAGTTCCTTCTGAGATAATTCAGTCATTTTCTGATTTTAGCAGCATTTTGGTCGTATTTACTATCTTACTTTTGACTGTTCAGAAGAGCTACTATTTTAGGGTTGTGACTGTTAACTTACTGAGATTTGACATTCCTATACCATACAAAGTCACCCTGTGTCATTGATTCTTTTCCAGAGCTTAGCTTTGAGGGTAACCTGTGTTTGCAGCATGCATAAGTTTTCTTAACATAAATCATTTACCCATTTCTATATTATGTACCTTTCCTGCTATCTTTTAACTTCCAGCTTTGCTGTTGCTTTTATTGCCATACACTTTTGTTTTGCAGAGTTGAAGAAAGGGGGCAAATTGTAAGCAAATGTGTGATGTAGATAATTCTCAGGTGCTGACAAATAAACAAAATAAACACAATGTAAAGAAAGCATTTTATTTCTTTATATTCTATTACTTTTAGACATTACACTAGTTATCTAGCCCACAGCTTAAAGCAGCTTTCATCTATTATTAGAGAGTAAGAATGAGTGAAATGCTTCAGCTGAACCCATTGATCTCATTGATTTCAACATCAGTTAATGACAGAGAGGAGCTGGACTGGACAAACACTTGTAGTTTGTTACAATTACCTTTAGCAGTTCCTTCTTCAATTTCAAAAAATCTCTTACTGTATGTTTTAACCTATTGTGCAATTTAACTTTCATTCTTGTCCTCTGATTTTTTTTTCTGTGAGGCTTGTTTGCAGACTTAATTCTATAATCCTTCTTCATTTTTTTTTTTTCATTCTCAATTACTTTTTGTGCTTTCTTCCTCTTCAGTCTAGTTTCCTCTAAAAGTTCATTCATTTTGGGAAGAGCCATGTAGCAGTTTGGCATATATTAATTGTTTACATTCTTAATTTCCCCGCTTGTACCTTCCACTATATGGCTCTATGCCATCTGCTTCCCCCTGTGTTTTTTGGGTCCCTCCAAGATTTATTCTGATTAGTTGTAGTGTCTTTATGTCCACCTATCTACGTCCACCATCTTACTTACAAACATAAACATTCACTTATGAATGCTGTTGTCTGGCTACTCCTCCACCTTCACTGTACATCCCTAAGCAAGTCTCTGTTTTTCAGAATACTGAATACGCATTACTGCCTTCCCAATTTCCTCTTTTACATTTTGTGTGTGTTGTATTACTTTTCTAGTGTTTTTATGCAGTTTGTTTTCCCTGAGTTTTCCTTCTGCATGATGTTCTCCACTTCATGATTTGGGTAGCTACTTGCCTATAGGGGTTTTCCCTTCTAACCACCCTTTGACGTGTATTTTATATTGTTATATCTTGTTACTTGTCTATTAATATTAGGCTTCCTTTTGTAAAACTGAATTTCAGGCCATGATTTTGCACTCTTTTTCTCTCTTGCAGCATTGCTCACTTGAATTACTCATGTCAGATCTCAACTTGCTTCCATCAGTGGGAGAAAAGTAGGACTACTTTCTTAGATCACATTATTCTGGTTTTATTCATACAGAGTTTCCTTCATCTTCATGTCAAACTTCAGCAAATCAGGATTTGATTCTCTGTTATTGTGTACCATTCCTCCTTGGTTTATTACCTTTCATCTAAACTGCTCATTAATCACACAATAGTTATATCTTTTGTCAAATTTTGAACTAACCCACTCCTTAAATATTCCCTTTTCATAGTTTTAACTGTAGAGACTTTCTTTTACACAGATCTTAAAATATCTCTCCTCTGCATTTATTCCAATCCAGGGATTAGTTTCTGTGTAAGTAGGAGGTGTTTCCAAAGTTTCTACTGTCAGCTTGCATAGTGTTAGTAGAACCATTTTATCAATATGCAAAAGAATTAACTTTCCTGAATTCAGGGTAAAAGAAAGAGATTAGTTAGAGAAAACTTACCCCTTTTCCTTGCCTCTTTAGGCTCACCCCTGCTCCCCTTTTTTTTTTTTTTTCTTAATTAGAAAAATATTCATGTGTACAAGGCTCTATTGTCATCTTTACTATTTTGATTCATTTTAGCATTACTTTATGTAGCATGACAGGAATACAGAATGCATTAAGGGGGGGACTATCCCAAGTAAGCTGAAGTGGATGATAACAGGACTGAGCTTCCTTTGACCATATATTGTCAGGGTTCTGCTGATAACGAATCTACATTTTTCCTTGGTCTGCAGGGTGGGCTTCCAGCACAAGTATTTTTCATTTTTT
>NW_008599925.1:0-23149 GCF_000691845.1 Merops nubicus
TTTTTAAACCCGTGTTAAATTCTGGCTTTTAGCGGGTCTAAGAACTGCCTCCGTGTCAGTGGACTTCTGCGGGGACTTTTTTAGGCAGAAACACTTGAAGAGTTCATTTAATTCTCGCGATCCCGATAAAAATTCTGCTGTTGATGGTGAGGGTGGTGCTGGCCGTAATTATTATTAATTTCGGGAGTTTAAAGTGTTTGGCCAGAAGTTAGCTGTAAAAATATGACTGCAGAAACCAAAATAGTCTTATCTGAGGAGAGACCTGTTTGGGAAGCGTTAGCGCCTTAGTGGTGGTGCAGAGAACTACCAGCCTGTTGTGGCTGGAGCAGGGGCGGGGGTGAGGGGGGCTTCAGCGCCCGTCAGCCTGTAGACGGTTTTAGGAGAGCAGTTTCGTGGTGCGCGGTCTTGCTTAAAACACGGTGAACATTATGTAATTCGTCTTAATCCCACAGTTGCCTATCTGGGATCTTTAGAGGGTCGGTTTGTTCTTTAGGTGAGAAGGAATGGGTTCACTGGGTTTTTCACGTGGTGTTTCCAGTACTCGCTTTTTTTCTACTACGCCTCTAGGTTTTAAGGTATACAAAGTGAGGAGGAGGAGAAAGAATAATGCCTTCACAAAGCTTATCTTGTGTTTAAATATTTCTAGAATTTGTATGAATGGGCAGAGCTATTTACTTTTTTAAAACAAAACCACCCAAAATAAAATTTTAGTCTTGTGGGGCTTCTCTGTTTGTATGTAGGTTGTTGTGCTCTTTGAAAACTACCTTAAAGAGTTATTTCATAGTATTTCTTGGTATGACTTTTTATCATCAAATAGACTTCCTCTGTGTTCTTTTCTGGACCTACTGCGTATTCTTTCTTAAAAATTCTATTAGTTTAATCATTTTATGTAATACTTAATTGGACACTTTTTTTTTAACTAAATATTTTCTTGCCTTGACTGCTGAAGTACTTGAAGAATGTTCATACCTTTCTGTTACATTTTTAATGCAGATATTAAAATAAGTATGAGTGCTTCAGGAGTGGCGTGAACTCAAGGTCGTTTTTGCATTTTGAAATGGAAGCGTGAAGGAAGCAAGAGTTTCATATTTCAGCAGTATATAATGAAAAGTAAAGTTTTTTTTTTTAAAAAAAAAAAACAAACCCCAAGCATATTAATATCTTGCCTGTGACAGTTAGAGTACCACAAAAATTTACAAACCAGCAGCTGTATTTACAAGTTTGACTTTGTTCTTGTGAATAGTACCTATGAAATGGGTAATTTAATTTAAATATACAATTAGAATAACTTACATTTCATGTAAATGTAAAGATTTCTAGATAAGTGTTTGCAAGGGTTGGGTGTTTGAGGCTAATTAGTGACATATTCTAAAATGTAAATAATAGGAGCCACTCTCTTGTGATTTGTAGAGGGAAAAGGACAGGAATAATTGCTGATATGGAACAACTACGTTTATGTTGTCCTAGGAATTCCAACATAAATATATATGAGATGGTCTTTCAGATTAGATAGATTCTCCCCCATCAGCCTTAATGAAATGGTTAATTGCTGAAGAATGGATTGGAGTTACTGCCTGTGGGCAGTTTTATATTTGTTGTTTTGTATGTTACCTTCTTATTCCTAAGAGAGTTAAAGAAGTAAAAAATAAAATTATTTGGCCTTCCCTTTAAAAGCTATCACAGAAGTGGTGGGTAATGCCACTTGGGTCTGTTTTATTTCTTAGCCTTTCTGGATGCAATAGTGGAAGTTTATAATTTTTCCACAGTTTCTTCCACGAACTTTTCCACACTTACTTTATGTTAAAGTGTCAGTATAATTTTAAAGGATACATATTTCTCTGACTATGTTCTTTTAGTTGTTAGCGATTTTACCAGCACCAGGAGCTGTTTGGTGAACAGCACTAGCTTCTTTATTAGTACTGAAATGGCAAATAGAGGGTGAAATAGTTACACGTTGTGGGGAAGTGTTGATCTCTGCATCTGGTGACCCTGCTGTAATGAGCACGGGGATTTGCATCATACTGGCTCAGAAGGTGTTGGGCTGTAACTTAGGTATTCACAGCATATCTGAGGGAGTCCCATTAAAGTTACTCACTTGTACTTGTGGAGCTGTATGCTTAAGGTAATTTGTGGTCAATGTTGTGTTTGCCCCAGATTCAGTAGGAGTCTAGCTAAAGCATATATCAAGTGATTTTTAATGCAACTTCACTTGCGATACCTTGTTCGTTTATCGTAGGTTATATTTTAGACTTAAAATAATTGGTCTCTTAAGACTGTTGATCTTCAAAGCTTTTAATAAGGCTGGGTCATGCTAAATGAAAGGGGTTTTGTGACTTTTAACAGTCATTGTAGTGATTTCTGGCTGGATGAATCATGAGGCAATTGTGTTACAAGTTTTCAAATATTAAGAACATTAAAAAAAAACACTCTTGAGGGGGTAAGATTAAGTTTAATCCCTCATTGAAGTATCTAGGTAGTATATCTTTTGAGGAAAGATCGTGCCTGTTTAGTTGAAGTTAACATAACATCTGGTGGATAACTACTAGGCTGAAGTGCTGATTCAGTTGCACTTTTAAACAGTGATATCAGAATCACTGTATACACTCTGGAGACTCTCTCACATCCTGGTTCTGTTCCAGATCCGGAGGTTAAGAACACACTCATGTGAATACAATGAATGACAAACCAGTTCCAGTATAATGGCAGCATTGTTTGCATTTAGCTGAAGGTATCCTCCTGAGGAAGTTCAGTAGGTGTTTTGTGTTGGATTCGTTCAGTTAGTGATGCTAGGGGTCTGCTGTTTTCCATGGGTCTCCTGAGTGAAGAAAGCTGTGTTTGTTTTAAGAAAAGAGTTGTTCTCTGTCTAAATCATGGTCAGCAATGGGTCTGGAATCAGAATCCCTACTTTCAGTAGACAGAGTTTCCATTGGATTAAGTGGATGTTATATAAAGTCTATATTACATTCTAGTATAGGGGATAGATAGTTCTTTGGGCATGGTCTTCAGCATAAGTCAGTTGCCATATGTGGCAACAGCCCAGTTTTAGCACGTTTAAGCTATCCTGGGGCGCTGTACCACCTCAGCTGATGAGCTGTGGTTACTGCAGTACTGCCCAGGGCATGAATTCCACAGGCCAGCTTCCAGCCTTCTGAAATGACTTCAACAAATAGCAAATATTTTCAGAGTGAGATCATATTTGTAGTGTTGCTGGGCTGTTTATAGTTATAAATAATGTAAACCCTTTTTAAAATACTTTCTGACAAGTGGATTGAGAGGCAAGTAAGAAATTACGTAGCTGTTGGTGGGTCCTGGAATAAAGTGCAATCTGTCTTTTCTAGCCATAACAGGCTATTTCTACCTCACTTGGATGCTTGTATTTTTCATGTAAAATAATTCCTTATTTTTTTCCCCACCCTACACAGAAAAATTGTATTATCTTGCTTTAGCTTCCAGCTTGTCTGAAAGGGTGAGAAAATTAATTGGAACAGATTGGTTGAAAAGTTTCTGATAGAAGTGTGGTTGAATACTGGGTCATAAGCCCTTCTTGCCAAAAAAAGCCTGATGAGGCATCAGAGCAGTTTCTCTGGGCTATGAACATAAACTTTCTAACTAGAGGCGAGAGAAGTGGCTTTTTCAGTGCTTACAGCTGTGAGAGAAGTAAAGAAGGAAAAAGAAGTCTTGAGTTGTTCCTGTGTGTAACACAGCCCAAGCCTTTTACCAGTCCCTAGATCTCTTCCATAAACATCTGCTACTTCTTGTCCTGACTTGCAGGTTAAAATTAAACTTAATGTCCAGGTAATCTCACCTGACAGGGACGAGAGGAGCTATTCCGAATTTGAGTGACTATTTGTGCTGATTGCATAAATACATGAGGTTGTTTCTTTAACTAGCAGGAATATGGTCATTTATTCAGGATGTTCATTTAAGACAAAATCTGCCTTTTTATGAGAGGTAATTGGTACACCTTTCCTGACATCTCCTCTGAATGGGTAGTGTTGGTCACCAACATCTAAGAAACTGTGATTTCCCTCTATTTCAAAGAAAATTAGAGACTTGAGGTGAAAAGTACTTGGCTGTAGCAGCTCTGGAAAAAAATAAAAGGTTTTCGTGCCGCACAAAGGAGTAGTATTCCAAAAATGCTCATGGTGTTGATCAGACTGTCTTGCTGTGCCTGTGTTTACTACTCTACAGTCATACTCTGCGTAACTTCGCATTCATGTTCTACAACAGGGAAGAGAGCATTCACACATCCAAAATACAGATAGTTGTTCTGCCATCTATATTTGACAGTTTTTATAGCCGTGTCCTTGAAGCTTTTCTGAAGAGAAATTTATAAGGCATGAAAACTATGTTTGTATCCAAGATAGAAGACAAGCTTTGAAATATGATCTATAAATTGCCAAGTGGTATAGTTAGCAGTAGGATTTTATTGTTGGATTACTCTGGTATTTCTGCAATGACATGGGACTGTAGACATTCAAAATCAGCTCGTTTTAGTATCATTTGTAAACTTGGATCTAGCAGTAAAAGCTGGTACAAGAAACTGTTAAGAGTGCTTCTGTTCACAGTGGCCTGGCAGGAACTGAGCTCGAGACCTGTAGATGGATTTGGGATGGAAAAGTAAGCTGAAATGTCAAGATGCTTTATACACAAGGAAAGTAGTGTAAACTACTTATTTTGGTTGTGCTGTTTTTCAGTAAGGCTCTTGGCAGATTTCATCACTTTTCTTATCTCTGAGAAAAAGTATTGTCACAACAGGATTTTTTTTTTCCCCGTTCTCCATGCCGTATATTAAGGTGACACAATGCTTGCTTTTCAGGGCAACTGTGTCTTTATCCAACTTGAGTTAGCTGTATTTGTGCTTGTTTTTTTGTCTCCTCTCACTCTGTTAACCAGTGCTTTGAATTGGTACAGTTTGCATTGATTTGACAAATACCTGTGATAGAGCATCTGGTTTGGGATGTTTTCTGTTAAAGCATGGAATAAAAATAGTGGTTTTGTTAATCACAATTCCTTTGTGCAATACAGGAAATTTTAGCTAATAATTTCTTTGAAGGATTTGGAAACATTTATGTCAGCCAGTATGTGGATCATTTGCTAAGCCAGCAGAACCATCTTGTTTCCCCTTCTAAGTTTTGACCTTTGTGCACCTTTCATACTGCTGGTACTGCTTGCAGGAGCCTATAACTCACGATTGCACTGCCCATTCTCTGTAGTTGGAAAACACTGTAGTTCTGTTTGGCTGTGGAGGTCTGCCTAGCCTTAATACCCTGCAAACACTGCAACACAACTGTTCTGTACAACATATGGATTTGTCAGTGGGATGAACACTTCTCTTAAGGGTTTAAGATTAAGAACTTCATCTCCTCCAGAGAAACTCCAAAGCTTGTGCTTGTTCCTTCAGTGGGTAGTATAATTTTGGCTCTAATATCTGGCAGGGCTTTAGCCTTGTCACTCATCTTTAATATGATCATTCCAAAGTAGCTAATAATGTAAACTACACTATCATATAGAAATTTACTTTTATATCTAATCTACATTTTGTTAAATGTTTCAATTAAAATTATGTATTATTTTTTAGAGTATTTACATGTATGTTTTCCATGTGTGAGTTTGTGTTTTATATAATTCTGAATTGTGACTAGAAACTGATACCATTCTCTCTTCCTGTTTCAGCCTAGAAGATGAATAATCTTTCCTTTAGTGAACTCTGTTGCCTGTTCTGTTGTCCACCATGCCCAGGGAGAATTGCCTCCAAACTGGCATTCTTACCTCCTGACCCCACATACACTCTGATGTGCGATGAGAGTGGTAGTCGCTGGACTTTACATCTCTCAGAGCGAGCAGACTGGCAATATTCTTCTAGAGAAAAAGATGCTATTGAGTGCTTCATGACTAGAACAAGTAAAGGTAACAGGATTGCCTGTATGTTTGTGCGCTGCTCACCTAACGCCAAGTACACGTTGCTCTTCTCACACGGGAATGCTGTTGACTTAGGTCAGATGAGCAGCTTTTACATAGGACTGGGTTCACGGATTAATTGCAACATATTCTCATATGATTATTCTGGATATGGTGCAAGTTCTGGAAAGCCAACAGAGAAGAATCTCTATGCTGACATTGATGCTGCTTGGGTAGCTCTTAGGACAAGGTAAGACATCAGTTACTATTTTTCTTTTACAGCATGCTTTTCAAGTGGTTGTACTTAATCTACATTGGTAGTTTAAACAGAAGTGTTTACTTTAGGATTGATGGACCCATACCCAAGCTGATGGGTAGTTCCTTATGCTGAAAGTATTGTTAGTATTGAGCAGGATCAGTATGTAGTATATATTAGAAAAATTGAAAGGGGATGAAATTTCATAAGGTATGTTTCAGTGTTGAATGATTAGAAGATAATCCTTATTATCACATCTTGGGATTTCTCGGTTCGGAATCTCAGAATGTAGGAAAAATCTGTAGTAACTGATTCCCTGGTAACTGAGCCACTGGTATGATGTGGGTGAGAGGAAACAGTGGTTGATTTTCCAGATAATTCCATTACCTGCTTTTTTTTTTTTGGGGGGGGGGCGGCAGAAGCAGTGAAACTCTAAGAGTTTCATGGTGAGACACTTTTCTGTATTATGTTCAGATCATGTTTGTTTCAGAACTCAGACTATCAGCTACAGCATTTTGAGAGAGAGTTTTCTATAAAAAACAAAAAGATGTTTTTATCGTAGCAAAACAAGATATGTGAGAGAGGTTGTAGTGGATCTATGTAAATACATTATGGTGGGAACAAAAACCAGGAATTTGATTCAACAGTATTATCTCAAACAGATAAAAAATGAGCAAGGGAAAAAAAACATGAAAATTGGAAGAATATTGTTTTAAGCAATTTCTGTTTTCTAACCTTCTGGTTTTAGGGAGATAAAATAGTAAAGGTAAAAGACTCTGGAGGCATTCTCTGATACAAGTAAGAATCCTAGACACCACATAAATACCGTACTGAATACTCACTTAAATTTGAGAGCATTTTTCACCCTGATCTGTGCCATTTAGAGCAATATTATTCTTGTGTTACAAGTACCCAAGCTACAATAATATGGCTTTTTTCAAACACTGTGCAATCATAAGAATAGACATTCATCAGACAAATTCCCATCATATCATGTATTTTGCACCAAAAACCTGAGTTTAATGTAGAGCAGCATGTTTTGGCTTGATTGTTGCAACTTGAGTAAATTTTAATAAACTCAGGGGTATAACAAGGTAAGGGCAGGTGTAAAGACTCTTTAAATACTGAAGCCTGGTAGCTGTTGCAGTGAATTTAGAACTTGATCAGTGTAATAGTAAATATTTTCCTATTACTTTGGAGTGGATTATCCATTTTCAGTCTTTTAAATACACATATTGTCTTGCATTTCTTTTACATTATAATAAATCTGTGATACTACTTTTTAAAGAGGCATATGTTATTCACGTATTAGAACAGGGGCAACACTTATTATCATAAACCTTATACAACCAAGGGAATAGGTATTCAGCCTCATACATTCAAAACCATGTGTACTGTGTTTTTAGATTAGGTTTAGGCGTTTCTTTTGATTACAGTGGAAAGTTAAGATACAACTAGATGACTGTTTTATAAGCTAAGAGTTGTAACAGGTGCACTGGTGACTGGTTTGTGGTTGATAGATGATCTGGAAGACAGCTACTTGGTGAAACACCCAGTAACATTGACCAAAAACATAACATGATCTGTGAAAAATGTGGAAGACAGTCTGAATTGTTTACATGTACCAGAAATGGAAAAAGAACTAGATGGTGAAAATTGTCTGTCGGTTTACAGGCTGTGTTTTGTGAACTGACTTGTAATTATTGTCTTACCTCCCCCTGACAAATTTCAGATTGAAAATCTGATGGGAAATGTGAATGCAACTTGAATTGTCACCTCCTTTTTCAAACAATGCATAATGTACCTTCCTCAATCAAATAAGGTTACAACTTCATTATAATATCCCATCTGAACATGCCCTATGCTGAACAGACATTGTCAGGGGAAATTTTAAATGCATACTACATTTTTCTGCTTTTCCCCTCTTCCATTCAGGAGTGACCTTACCTCAATTCTGTTTGCTCTCTGTGTTTATTTTTTTTTGTCAAAACCTTCTTTGGAAACTAATCATTCTGCAGAGTGCATAGACCCTGGATTGGTCTGCCCAACTTGTGGATTTCACAAATGTGAACTGAATTTTTTCTGTTAAGTAAAATGTGGTTGGCATTACTAGCTTCCACTGTGGTACTTTTAACAACTTTCCAACTGGCAGACCCAGTCTTATGCTTGTATCTGAATGCAGCAGGCAGAAGTTCAGTACATGGCTCTGCATATACTGGCTCACAGTTTAGTTACAAGTCCACGGTATTGGTATTCTGAGACACTGTTCAGCTATGTTTAAATAATTAATTATATATCTTGACCAGAATAGAACCTTTGAGCATTTGCCACAGCATTGATTCACTTTTCTAGCATAGCCTGTTTTGTTAGTGTTACACTGGTACCGTCTATAATGGTTTACAATGTAAATGTTCTGCAGAAGCAAATTAATTCAGCAAATTGTGTGTAGGATAGATGAAAGTATAGCTGTAACTCCTTTGAAATTATTGCTGATGTGATGAAGAAAGGGATCCTAGATTTTTTAACCTGTGCTTCATAAGTTATGAAGGGATGAAGGAAAGAATGGAGAAATTACCTTTGCTGGAGGTTGATCACAGCCACCACAGCTCCCCGCATTCCCCACTCTGAAAAATGGGTTTGTAGAGCCCAATATTAAAAGACATTTCTGGGGTAAATGAAATTCTGTCATGGTTTTCATTCTACAGTCAACACAGTTGCTTGTGGTGGAGATGTGTTATTGTGTTAAGTTTGGTATCTTGGAAGGAAAATCCAGATAGTCATCTGTAAACTGGCACAACTGTCCCAAGATTGTGACATCTGACACCTAGGGTGAGATAGCCTGGAACTAGTATTGAGGGTGATGGTGAGGTTGGTCACCACTTCCTTCATGTAAATGAATACAGAATGCTAATTTGGCAGATGAGGAAAGGTAAACAGTAGATGCAGATGCTGGATTGTGTCCCTTTCCCTGCTTTGAGTATTTTAATTGGAAGCAGTAGCTATCCATGTGGATGCTATGCTGACTGTGGAAGAAGGCAAGGTGATTCACTGCCATGATGTTTAGGAAAGCTGCACGTTATTGCATATTCATGTACATGGGACTATATAAAACCTGCAAGTGCGTACATTCTTTTTCAGGCTGTCACAGCTACAAAGTGTTGAAATGCCAGGAGTAATTTTGGGATACGCCTATTTTCTGCTGTCTGGTCTCTCAAGGCCTTTGATGACACCCTAGGAAGGGTGGAAAGGTTTAACCAGCCTCAGGCAAATGCAGGGCAAGTGGCACTCATTCGGAGACTTGAAGACTTTCTGGGATTGCTTCATGGTCAGATTCACCTTTAAGAAGCCATACAGCCTCTTCATTGTTGGTTATCATGGACTGTATAACAACTGAAAAATTGAAGGGTGAATCTCACCATCAGACTGATGGACAGAATGTCCACAGTTTGACCCAGTATAGGAATGATACCCAATCCAGTTGGGCGTTTTTCTGAGAAATCACAAATTACTTTTTCCCCCCTTTATTCAGAAGTAAGGGTTTGGGGTTTTTTTCTAGAATTTGAGGTGCCTTGACTTGGAATATTTGGAGAGAAATTGAGCGTTTAAAAAAGTTGATCAATTTATTGTGAAGAGAAATCTTAACCAATAAAGCAAATGTACCTAGGTACTACAACTAGGTTTAGAAATGGCCAAACCATCATGAGAGGGGCAGAGGGGGTGCAGTGTGATGCTTTCAACACACATTATCAGTGGACTTCTGTCATAAAACCTATTTCCCTTTTTCTTCTAGCAATGTTATGTATTGTATAAACAAGAAGGGGAATGTGCATCAGAGTTGAGGAAGAGCAGTACACTCAAGAGTTTATTCGTGGCCTGGAATGTTGATAGTTAAAGGTGGGGAGGATGTTCATGCCTTCCATGTTCTGCGATTTGCAGCTGTAATTACGTATGTTAAGTGCATGATGAGAAAAGGTTCTGAAATGTGCATTGAAAATTCCCTCAGGATGTTCCCCCTTTTCTATGTGCTTTGAGCAATTTTGTCAGTTGGTTAAATGGGTGTTGCAATAGCTTCACAAACAGTAGTATCTTTAGAGCATCTACTGAACCTCTTCCTTAGTGTGAGCCTGAGAGTTACTACTGAAAGTGTACCTTCCTAAGGTTCATCTTACTCATGCTTTGCTTCATTATTGTAAAGTGAGCAAGTCTTCCAGATTAACAGCAGTAGTTCAGAAGTAAAAACAAATTGTTTTGTCTCCCTTAAGTATATCAAGGGCAAAATGACAGGTACTGTAAGATTCTGCAAGTATAGTATAGTAATTTCAGCTGGTATTTGGTTGTTAAAGGTGGCTGATGTAAAAAAAACCAAAACAAAACAAAAACAAAAACAAACAAACAAACAAACAAAACCCAAACAAAACAGTCCCCACTTGTTACAGCCAGATGTGCATTTTGTAGTTGGCATGTTGTGCATCATGGTAACATGATGTATCAAATGAAAGTATAAAATACGGTGAGTACCCAAGGTATGTGATTTATGATATCTATCCAATTAAAGTGTTCAAGGTGAGGCTGGATGGGGCTTTGAGCAACCTTATTTAGCGAAGATATCCCTGCCTATGGTGGGGCCTGGACTAGATCATCTGCTGACCCAAACTGTTCTGATTCTATGGAAAGAAAAGGAGGAGGAGTGAGGGGCAGAAAAGAGATGGACTGCCACTAAGATAGGTGTGTAGCAGAGTGCAGAAAGGGTTTTGTTGCAGAGACAAAATACAAAGGAAACTGTGAAGGAGGTTCTGCTATGGCACATTGTGCAGTTTGTCACAAAGGGGAAAAAAAAGAACATTTTGTGGTTGTTTAGCAGTTCTTCTTTTCCTCCCAGAAGATTAGAAGATCAGGCAGGAGTGTTCAGGGTTGCCTCCTTTACAAGAGATGTGTTGATCTATATCCAATCAACATATGCAGGCTTGCAGAATTGAATACAGGCTTCATTAGTCACCCTCTGTTAGCATCTTCATTAGTCACTCTGTGTTAGCCTGGGCTCTGATTCTAGAGAGTGGTCTGATTACATGGTTACACTGATACATTGGCTTGCTCCATCCTTCAACGCACCAGAGAAGCATTTCACTTCGTGCCTAGCCCTGAAGGCAGCCAGCACAGAGGCAGAAAAGTAGCTGCTCCTCTACTCCCAAAAGAGATTAATTTAACTTACTAAACTAGTTGTTGCCCTTCATTTGGCTTCACCATGTGGCCGAAGACACAAACAGGAAAGTATTTCTCTTCTGTCTGGCAATAGTTTAGCTTTGTAGTGGAGTTTAGCCTGTACCCTTAGCAGGATGATAGGGCAGAAGTCTGTGAGTGCTTAGACACTGTGTAGATGCTAGCAAGCTTATGTCAACAGAGGTACATTTGGTTGTATGTAAAAAATGCTCTTCAGGTCCCATGTGTTTTCCAGGCAGGCAGCCCTTAGTTGTATCAACATAAAGGATGAATCAGGCGTTGAAAGGAACTTAAATCTCAGTTGCTATGGGAAAGAGAAAAATGTGGGCAGCCGTTAAACCGTGGAAGATATCTAAGTTTTATGCCAGATTCAGTCCAGAATAACTTGACCCTGAGGAAGAGTGCTTTCTCCAAGAAGGTACATCTGTGCACAGCTACTTTTAAGATTTTGTTCTAAGGTCTCTTCTGGGGATTATGGCTTTAAAAAACCCAAACATAAAAAAACTCCACTACTACCACCACCAACAAACTGAACTCTTGTCTATTCTGACACAAGTTACCTAAAATTACTTCAGTAGACAATAGTGTTTACATTACTCCTGTGGTCAAAATAATACACTTTCAAAGGTATCAATAGTTTTTACAACATGTCTTTGAGCTTTTTGTCACCAGAACAGGTATTTGCAGCATATTGCTCTCTAATGTTTACATTCCCCTTCCTCAGAATGACCTCTAATTCTAACACAATGATTAAGAGAACAACATCACTGCCACTTTTTTCTTGATCTGACATTTCCTCATTTGGAAGACCCCATGTGTAGTCAAGTAATAACTTTCTTCAGAACTTAGAATCATAGAATCCTTTAGGTTGGAAGGGACCTCCAAGATCATCAAGTCCAACCATTGAGCCATTCTTCATGAAATTTACTTGGAGTTTACAGGAGTGTTAAAATGAGTAGACAGAGTTTATGACTAGGGAACTTACCAACAGTTATCTTTTCATCAGCTCTTCCATTTCAGATTGAAAAGTGACACTTTGTCTGAGTGGAGTTAAGGGACAGTGGAGCTCTTCCTTTTTCCTGAACTTTTCAGAAGGCTGCTCAGCTTAAGAGGCACAGCAGATGTTGTTCTCTGGTTTCCAAGCTTCTTGTTTTGTTTTGCTGTGTTTTGTTGGGGGGTGGAGGGCTGAAGGATTTGGATCCAAAAACAGGGGAAGAATATAACGAGAAACAGGACAATATATCCTCCAAAATATAGGTTTAAGTGTTGCTTTAAATATCTGTGCAAATGGTCTGCATCTCGTAAAGCTCAATACCTGAGGAAATTTTGAGTGTGATAATTTGTACGGTTTTTCATTTGAGAACTATGTTATGTCATAATGTGCTCTGCAAACTCCATGACATACTAATGGTGCCAAGATTAATGTGAAATATTTTTTTTCAGGGATAGAAGGCTATACTGTACTTTCAGAATGCACAAATGTGATTTGTAATAGTTTGAATTGGGATATTAATAATAAAAGGATATGTGCTATGCTCTTTTCAGGTGTTTCAGAAGACAGAGAAATAGTGAAGACCTTACATTTGTTTTCCTTTCAAAGCTTTAATTTATTGTATGTTTGTGAGTTGGAATTCTGAGAAAATCTTTGTTAATTAGAATGTTTGAGGTTTTTTTATTCTCAGAATTGTTGAGGTGTCAGGTTTGCCTGTAGGTGTAGGCTGATGATTGAGTCTTACTGTTCTAGAAATCTTAACGTGATTATGGAATTCTTTCTAGGAAACCCTGATGGTAATTAAGTAGTCAAAATAAAGTTAGTCCTTATGAATGTATCTGTGCTAAGACTTTCAAGTTTTTGTTTCACTCTAACAGAACACAATTTAAATAAATTGATGAATAAATAGAAAATGTTAGCTGTGAATGGTGGATTTTAGCCCCAATTTAGAAAGCTTATTGGAGCAGCTAATGAGTTCTGCTAGTGATAATTAAAATTTAGTAATACTCAAATGTGGTTTTTATTTTTTTTTTTTGAAATCTTACTAGATTTTTTTATTATTGTTTATTGCATATTGATGTAACAGGGCACATTTTGTGTCTTACTGAAAAGCAGTTGTGGATTTATTTTTTTTTTTTTGGTTGGTAATTTGAAAGTCTTGGTACATGTGAAACTTCTTCTTTCCTAATGTTCCTGATTTTGAGGCTATTAAACTTCACTGGTTTTAGTGTTTGGTGACCTATGTAGATAAGATAGTGGAGTGTTTCGTTACTTCAGTTTCCCTGGTCTTACAGGAGGTGTGTGAAAGGTACTTATATGAGAACTCCTTTGTGCATATCAGTACCTAGCTTTGACAGAAAAGATGCATGCATTTACTGTAGAAGAAGTAATGGCTGCACTTTCCTTCAGCTGACAACAGCTAGTTGACTGTCGGTCCTTTTAGGATGATAGTTGGTGAACATTAAATGCCTCATGCTGTTCCACAGTGGTGTTAAGCTTATTTTCTGTAACCCAAAAAGCTAAACAAGCTTCTGATAATAAATGAGAACGAGGTTTGATTTAATTTTTTTTTTTTAGTATGGTGCAGTATCTCTTCTTGTTTACAGTATTTGCTTTCCCAAACAAGTTAAAAATACCCAGATAGGTAGACTTTTGCAGTCTGAAACTCTACTACGAGTACTTTATTAGTATACACCAATATATCAGCAGCTCACTTCTGCTGTGGGCATTGTGCTTGCCAGCGTAAGATTCTGCTTGGAGGCCTTTCCAGTGTTGCTTTGGAACCAGCTGCTTTGTCTTCACACTAATGCAGAAAAATATGACGTCTGATTTGTATAAGTGCTAGTTAGATGTTCCATGACTCTTGTTTACTTCAGTAAATTAGAGAAAAAGTGAGTAATTTCATCTTATTAGGAGGGAGGCTTCGTGTTTAATTTTGTAGTGCTTGTTGGGCTGTCTTAATTGTGGGTTAGGCTGCGTACTCTTCATGCTAGCTTGCATGGCAAATCAACTGTGATAAGAAGGAAGTATCTCAGCTATAACATGGAATACATAATATTCTGACCACTGCCGATATAGGCTTGCTTTAGGATACACTAAATTGCTGAGCAGTGTTACCATCTTGTAATTTTATCACGTATCAGAAGAGTAAAGCTGACCAATTTTTTTTTTTTTTTCAGATTTGACTATGCTCCTCTTAATGATAACTGTAGAGCTGGTAAGGCTCTAATCAGTTTTCTGTTGTGGGTCCACTAGAGTTACCAGTAAAGGCTTTCAACTAGTATGCAAGTCACAACTGCATTCATAAATCTGTATTTAAAAAAACCACACCATATTTCAATATTATTCAGGCATAAGGCAAAAATAAAATGACTGCAAATACAGAGTAAATAATTATCCCTTTAAGACAGGAATATTATAGAGTATAATTACATGTTCTTCTGCCAGCTCCGGTTGATGAAATTTTAATCTTCAGAAATGCCCTTTTTGCCTTGCTGTATAGTTAGTTTTGTTTCACTTTGTGCCTCTTTGGTTAACATTTTTAATTTCCTAGGTACGGAATCCGCCCTGAAAATGTGATTATATATGGCCAGAGTATAGGAACAGTACCATCTGTGGATCTTGCTGCTAGGTATGAAAGTGCTGCTGTGATTCTCCATTCTCCACTGACCTCAGGAATGCGGGTGGCTTTTCCTGATACAAAGAAGACCTACTGCTTTGATGCATTCCCAAAGTAAGTTGTAGGATTTTGTATTATGTGCCCATTTTTCTCTGACTGAAGTTTTAGACCAGGGGAACAAGTAATACGGCAGATTCTCTGAAATGACGTTGAAATGTTAAAAAAGAATAGTTGGAGAAAAATCAGGGTGAATAACAAGGAGTAACATTTGATTTGAAGTTTACAGAACTTTTTAAAATCTAGGTTTTTCACATGTCTGATCATTTCAGTGGGTATCTGTTGGAGAAGTGATTAGTTTTCTTATATGTAACCTGGAAGATCACTAATTCTAACAAGTGATTCTAGTCCAATGAATTGTTAATCTGAGTAACAGTGAAAAAACTGTTTTGCGTATGTTCCTGTAAGTAGCAAAAACTGGAAAACTAACTAAACCTTAACGGAAGAAAACTCCTGTCACGTATTTCAGTACTATGCCACTAGTTGTCATTTAAAAACTGGTACGTTTGTCTCAAAGAATTACTTGTATTTTGATCATATAACCTCAAAGACTTTTTTTTTTTCCCCATAGCTAGCCACACTTTAAGTGCTAAAATTAAAGAATTTTACTTCTGGTAAGCACTTTTTCACTGAAAACCTCCAAACTAATATTTTCATCAGTCCAGTGACTTGGATTTTTTTGAAGTGAACATGATAATGAATACCACTTTTGGATGGATTTCACTGTTACTCGATCTGAATAGTTTCCAGTGGTGTTTCTTTTTTTGTGTGGCTTAAATGTGCTGCTGTAGTGGCTTCCACAGAGTTAAGGTCTGATTTTTCTAAAGATTTAAACAACTTCAGAATTGAATCATTAAAACTACAATTTGTAATTAAAAAGTGAAATTAACAGTCTGGTCTTTCAAAAAAAAAAAAGATTTACTGAAGCTCACTGTATTCATAGCTATGATCTTTTTCTTACAGCATTGACAAAATTTCTAAAATAACATCTCCTGTGTTAATAATCCACGGGACTGAAGACGAAGTAATTGACTTTTCACATGGCCTAGCGTTATTTGAGCGTTGCCAGAGACCTGTAGAACCACTGTGGGTAGAAGGAGCAGGACATAATGATGTGGAACTCTATGGACAGTACCTTGAAAGGTTGAAACAGTTTGTGTCTCAGGATCTGGTGAACTTGTAATTTCCTTTGTATATTTATATGCTTTTTCAATTCACTGTGGAACTGCACACCTTGATAACACATAAAACCTGAAGATTGTGTTTTCAAATCATCTTGGTTGCCTTTATTAAATGTACAGCTAATGATTTGTCAACATAATTAATGAAGGTTTTAACGCCTGTATTATAAACTGGAATTACATGATCTGGCAGTCAAGCTTGGCAGTTCATATTACTTTGTGAGTTTTTTTTCATTCTTAGATATACAAAAAAACCCACAAGAAGTACTGTATGAAATTCCAGTTATATAAAATCAAATGCTGTAAGGGTGTTGCCAAATGCTTTAGCATATGAAAAACAAGTTTATAAATATTTTTTAAGCATCTCAAAATGTACTGTGACTTACTCTGTTGCACAGGTGTAAATTAAGAAACAGACTTCTAAGCAGGTGTTCTGTAAAAATGTAGTAGCCAGGAAATTTGAACAAATAGTAATGTATGTAGAAAGAATAGTCACTGGAAATTACTATGCCCTGTTATAAGGGAGGGGATCAAAAGAGTTCGCTCTTTCTGTATTTTTCATATCTTCTGTGCTTGGTTTTACTTCAGTTATTTTGTTCTTGTATTGTCCCTAACTTTTCAGGTTAAACAAATGTACTCACTCATCTTTTCAACAGTCCTAATCTTGCCAAAATAATACTGCAAATTACCGTTGTTGTAATGTAAATATCATTCACATGATTGCTACTGAGGCCACCAAGTACTTCCTTGAAACCAGTGAGACTTTTAGAACCTAAAAGGCTTTGTGGACAGTGCTGTTTTGAACACTGATGGCCTAGAGATGAAGTATTTCATTAGGGAGAACTAGGAAGCTTATCCAACTCTGTAATAAACTAATTGCAAGTTCATGGCTGTCTGTTCCAGCTTACTTTTGGATGTTTAATGTAAAAGCTTACTGTTTTTTGAGTATTGTATGGAAATTTTACTAATCACACCTGGATGGGTGGGGGGAGGGGCAAGAAGAGAATGTTGACATTTTTCTATTAACTCATAGTAAAATAAATTTTAAGTTGCCTTTCCCTTGAATGCATTTTGCGTGAATAAAAGTATGAAAAATAAAATTAAGTATATGTAGCCTATTTGTAAACAAAGTAATATTCCAACAATACACACTGTGCTTCTGATTTTAAGGCCTTATGTAGCTTATTTGTTTGGCTTGTTTTTTGTGATTGAGACTATTGTATACTTAAATGTATCTTCAAGTATTGTGAAAACCTTGGTTAAGATGTGTTGATTAACAGTAAACAATATTCCACACACTTGTTCTTTTCTTTTCTTTTTTTTTTAAGAAATAGCAACAGTTGCTTTCAATATCAAATAAATAAACAGGGCCACATTTACTCAGGGAGCACTGAGAACTAAAGCAGTAACCCGTTGTTATGAACTGTCAGCACACGTCTTCCATCAGCAGCTACAGTTCTGATCACCCCCCACCCCTGTGCCTCATCTGACTTTGCTCTGCTAGTCAGCATGCAGGTTGCCTGCTGCAGAGCTACTTCCAAACGTTCTTCTGTCATGAATTCAAGTTTAGTCTTCTTTGACATCATCGGTACTTACCTTGTGCTCTTTAGTTTGTTAACTGAGTAGAAAGAAATTTGAATTTGTTCTTAAGCAACTGGGTTCTTGTTTGTCTTTTCGATAGTGTGGTTCAGTGTGTTCTGAACTTCAGATTAGCGTTCAGGAACCCTAATGTCAGATTGAAATATTTTCATCCCAATCCAAGGTTTTGCAATTGGAAGTGTACTTAAATAGATATCTTAACAGCTTTATTGCATCATACTATGTATGCAGTTTGATTTCATTTTCTTTCTACCTTCCAGCCACCACCCGAGTTGGGTGAAAATCGTTACGATTAAGTGTTTAAGTGCTTTCTTTGAGATGAATGAAGTCCATTTTGGGAGTCCTCTTAGGAAAGTAAAGCATGTGGAACTGCAGTGATAAGTGATAGATTGGTTGATAAGTGATAGATTGGTTGATAATTCAGCAAATTGCAGACAAATGATTAAGCCTCATCACAAGAACTTCTGATTGTGCTAGGGAATATTATGGCACCTGGTAACTGAAAAGACAGAAAAGGTGGCATAGTAGTTTTGCTGCTTTTGTTTCTGTGTTTTGTTGAGGCAGAACAAAAGGCCTGATTAACAATGTTTTGTTGTCAGTAGA
Organism: Merops nubicus; assembly: GCF_000691845.1. Taxonomy (NCBI): domain Eukaryota; kingdom Metazoa; phylum Chordata; class Aves; order Coraciiformes; family Meropidae; genus Merops; species Merops nubicus. Next base: position 18,426 of record NW_008599925.1, read on the forward strand.
TGCAGCTGTGCTGTATTACAGTGGTGAGTAAAGGTTCTGGTATCTTTGGGACCATTTATGTAAAGTTAATTATTGCCAGTTCTTATTTTACACCTAGATTTTTCAGACTAGTTTACTGAAGGAATTAAAAATGGTTTTAGGCACAGTGTAGCTTGTGTTGAGAGTCAGATTATGGCAACAAACTTGTTATGGGCATAAAGGAACTCAGATGTTGCAGCTAGGAACAAAACATTTCACATGGTGGTTGTCTTGTCCTTAAAACATCATTTTGGTGAATTTGACAATGGGCTGTTGTTTTACGTTATAAATACAATTGTCTCACGATAAATGAGCATTCATAAACAAAACAATGTCTGTATTTTATCAAAAAAAGAAAAGAGCATTTTGTGAACCACGTGCTCTTACACTTTTTTTCTTTAAGACACAAATATTTGACAGTAGGCTGTCTTTTTCAGTTCTGGAAACCTTGGCAAAACAACTTTAAAAACAACTTCATTGATGTAAAATATTACCTTTTAAAGGTGGGGCATGTTTTGCTTTCTCACATTCCTAGCTACACATTTAAAAAAAAAAAAAAAAATTAAAACCTCCCCTCTCTACTGTCTGCTTGTGGCAGCAAGGAATTACAGTGTATGTTTACTTTGGAATCAGTGTCCTGTGTATGTGAGGGGCTGACCACTTGAAAGATGTGTCAGGGTTTAAGGTTGGGCCATGCACTAGGCAAGTGACAGGCTACTCACAACCAAACTGTCTCCATTCCCAAAGGGGAAAAGAAATGGAATAAGGGAGAAAGGCTTAGGGGTTGGAAAAGAAAACTAAAACAGCTTTAATGAAAATAATAAGATGGAGAATATATAAATATATACACAATAAATATCAAACCGAACGCCCTGTATGACAATTACATCACCTTCACCACTGGTGCTTTGGAGCAGGGACTGGGAAGTCTCACACTGCATTCAACAGTAGAGGGAACCAGATTGAGGAGCTGGATTCTGGAACTGGTACCAAGATCAAAGGCAGAACAGAGTCCTCCTTGGATGCCAGCCATTGAAGAAGACAGATTGACCCTGATGATCCCTCAGCTTTGTACTGAATATGGCACATATGGGATGGAATACCTCGTTGGCCAGTTCAGGGTCACCTGTCCTGTTCCCTCTGCCCTGCAGGTGCAGACTTTTACTTTCTGCACCCCCAACATGGTACACAAGATTTAGCAGGGACCTTGGTCGGCACAGGAGCAAGTGTAAGCAAGAGCCTTTTGCATACCAGTCCTTGGTAGTAACTGTAAACATCAAGTGTTATATGTTCTCGAGGGGTCCCTCTCAATCTCATCCATTCTGTGGTACTGTGAAGTATGGCAATGCATATCTTGGTTGGCACTGCCATACACACCAGCTCAGAAGTTCAGCAAGTAGCAGAGAAGACTGAGTAGAGAGAGTGTTGTTTAGGGTTGTTTTAAAAAAATTAATTGACAAAGCTTACTCTACTTCAATAGCCATTTGTGTAACAAGGTAAGTTGTTTGTGTTCTCATTGGGAGAATAGAAAGATCTTCATGCGCTGGCTGTGCATCATGCTTGGTCCCCTTCACCTAAAGGGTTCAGGTAGCATTTGAATGTTAATGATCTTTAAAAGTTAGAAAACTCCTTGAGCTAAAGTAGCACCAGACTGGAATTTAAGCATGAAATAACCATCAAACTCATAAAACGCAGAAGTTCTTAACCAATTTGTATTGGGAGAACGTTAGTTGTGAAACAGCCGTAGAAAGAAATTATGCTTCCCTGTGAAGAAATTTTATTGTATGATGGTAATAATAAATTGTACACCATGCCACCTTCTTTTTTTTTTTTTTTAAATTTCTCATGGAAGACCTCTTTATTTTTCTTTCTGTGAAAGGAAGTAAAATCCTAGCATATTTCTGGTGAAATGTCAAGGAAAATCTTTCAAGAAAGGATAGTGTAAAATAAATATTCTTAAAAGTTGATTAATCTGTCTGCAAGGAAGGGCCCCAACTTAAAAGTGTCTTCATATGAACTTTTCCCTGGAGGTGTTAATAAATTATCTTAGTCTAATAATCTATTTCAATATAATTAGAAAGGCTCAAAAGGGTTTTGTTGCCTAGAAGAGTTTTTGTGGCTGGTAAATGAGGCATCATACAAATGGTTGCAATTTTGACATTTCATTTTCAAGTTTGGTTTTTTTTTTTTTTTTTGCTTCTGGAGGGGAAATAGTTTTCTAACCTTCGGCACTGAAGAAAAGACATGGCAGAGAGATTATTGAAGATGAGATAGTCAATTTGCATCCATATTGTGCTATAAGGTATGTGCATCTTGTGTAGGTAGCCATGCTTTTTCTCCTGGAGCATAGGATATATCAATATGAATGGAATTAGGTTCTTATACTGGAACATTATTTTTTTCTTCCAAAACCACAAAGATTTTTTCCCAAAGTTTTCTTCTGGAGTCAGGTAAATAGTGGATTTACTGCATTGTTCTAGGACACAATTACACCAAAGATCCAAGAAAGTCTTAAGCTAGAACAGCATTTAAAGTCATTTGATCAGTAACTCATATAGTACCTCCAAGAGATAATGACAATGCAGTCCTTCTCAAGTATGTTGAGCATTGCAAAGCTCCTAGGTTGGGTGAGTCATCTGCTTTTAAAAATCACAGAGTCCAGGTACACTTTAAATGTGAAAGGGTTGTAAGTTATCCTAAGGGGAACAAGGAGAGTGTGGACTCAAAATCACCATCGGCTTTGCCAAAGCATTACTGGTTTGGAGGCGCATATGATGTGTTACAGTTTTGCCCCGTGTACTGATTAAAATAAGTTGGCTAGGTCCATTTGGTAGGCGCTGCGTACTATTTCTAACAGGAACAGAACCATGCTGATCACTGGTTTGAAATGTCTTCCTAGGGTGTTGAAGTTTTACTATGTTAATGGTGATGTTTTAACTCATTAGAAGCACATCCACAAAAGACTTGAATAATGAAACCTAAGTGCTGACAAGAGGCATTATAGTTTTCAGACCTTTCTGCTACCCTAGATGCCATACGATGATGCTAAATATATAGTTTAGTTCTTTTTTTTTAGTATTTGGCCAACTCTTTTATAGCACGTTGTGCAGAGAAGGGCAAAGTATTACATGGTTTACTTACCAGAGTTCTGTTTTTTTTGTACTATGGTTTGTGGTTAGCAACAAACTTGAATAAAAGCCACTACCTGTCAGAGATTTTGTGGCTGCTCAAGTAGTGTAACTTAGACCATGTGCTTGGAGACAGAACAGGAGGACAGAAAAAGAATACAGTCGTGATGTGTATGAGGCTCTGTTCTGTAGTCATAGACAGTGCCCTCTCAGTTTGCCCGTCATAGCAGATGTGTAATAGATAACCTGTCATTCTGTTATTTTTGATTCCTAAATGAAAAGAACTGGAGTCATTCTAAAAGTTGGTATGAGACGAAGGCTGTATTTTATATATCCCTCTGTAGTGACCAAGTCTAGAATATTCTATTCTGAGGAGAAGCTGAGATTCACTTGTCAGAAGATGGAGATCTCCAGATACATGAGATAACGTAAGACATAGTAAAAGCATGAGGACTGGCAGCTTTGAAGATGCAGTCGTGGAGGCATCTCCAGAATAACGCAGATAAGGAGAATGTTAAATCTAAGATAAGATCATTTCAGACCATGCTGTTACAATGTGTTATTGTCATGAAAAATTTTCACTTACTAACCATAAGGAGATGCATTTTACATCAGGCATTGTTCATGAATAACAATATCACATTGTATTTGCCCATGACTCTGGTCTGTGACATTTATGTTTGCTTTCGACAGAAATTTGCATGAGCAGGTTTGTTTGAATGGATGTTTGGGTAATAGATACTCTATTAAGCAGTCATATATGAAAACCAGTGTTCATATGGGAACAAAATATGACGTATTTCTGATAATTGCTTTGTCAGTGTTCAGCAGCTCTTCTGGGCCAAGTTGTCTGTTGTTCTGTGTGCAGTGTGTGAGCACTTGGCCAACCAAGAGAATGTATGTATTTAACAGTAATTTTGTTGCTCTTTTATCATTTTTTTCTGAATTGTAATTAGTACTCTATGACATCAGTGAACAACTGAATATTTTAAGTAACCAGGAATCACTAAGATGGTTAAGATGTGTGCCTGTTTAAGCATATGATTAATATTTTTAAATATATACATTTCCTTATAGTACTGTCAGTGCACAGAAAACACATATACAACAACTCAGCTGTTGTACAATTATGTAGTTTCACTGGAGGAAAACGTGGTCATTTATGATAGCAAAGGATTTAATTCTTATTCATAGTAAATGATTTAACGGGATGCAGTGCTTTTCTGTTTTTTCCTTTTATGGTTCAGAGGGTTTTCTTTCCTGTTACATAGTTCTAATTAAAGAAGCAGTTTGGTTATGGTGATGGGAGCTGATCCACTCCATTAGGCTTCCGTGAAACACACAGATAGCTCTTTCCAAATCTAAATTTTATATTACTGCAGCTTTCAACACTATGTAGACTGTGTGTAGAACAACATGATATAGGTAAAAGATGAAGTTTTTTACTTAAGCAAATTTCTGAATTTCTTATGTCAGTATTTTTGCAATAACTCGGTGACCTTATCCACAATAAATGTAGGATTACTTCTGCTTCTTTTCTTTAATTCATAGGATCATAGAATCATAGAATGGGCTGGA
>NW_008599926.1:0-7337 GCF_000691845.1 Merops nubicus
AAAAAGATATTGAGTGGCCGGCCCCGGCGGTTCATAATCTCACCTGTCTCAATCATCTCCCTTATTCGCCGTGACAAGGCTCGCCGCAGAAATTACTCGGTGTCGAATGTTTATGGAGCACATTTTTCATTCTGTAAGCAAATATAGATCCCGATGCTCAGCCGGCCCCCCCGCGCCGCCCCCCTCCGTTGTCATTTCTCCCGGCTGCTCCCGAGCGCTCCCGCGGCTCCCAGCTCCAAGCAGAACCCGCAGAGCCTGGGCTGAGGGGACCTGCTGAGCTCCCTCCTGCCCACGGCCCGGGTGGGCTGCGGTCGTCAGGTTTGAAACGCAGAGAGGGAGACTGAGACCGGAGAGAAGGAAGAAATATTTGCTGCTGAGGGTGGTGAGCCCCTGGCCCAGGTTGCCCCGAGAGGTGGTCGCTGCCCCATCCCTGGAACCATTCCAGGGGAGGTTGGCCGGGGCTCTGAGCAACCTGCTCTAGTTGCAGTTACAGGCTCTTCCCTCACCAGCCTGCTTCTCAAGGCTCAAGAAGCTTTGGAACCAAGGGGTGGTCAGCTCACGCACCAGCCTGAGGGTTGTGAGGGTGATTTGAAGGTCCATGCCCATAACGTGTGGTGTCTGCTTGGTGACAGCAAGCTGTGGTGGAGTCACAGGGTGTGTGAACATTAGCGCCAAGTCTTTCTGCCTTAGAGATGCCTTCTGAGATGCCAAGAGATCAATCCTGAGAGCTTCCCTGCATCACTGTCTGTTCCCCACTACCCATGTCTCCTGACCTTGGCCATCCTCTCCAAAATTCCCTCTGTGGACCTCCCATCATTGCAGCTGGGCCCAGTGTGATGACGTGTGTTCTCCTGCAGCCCAGCGTGCCCAGCATGGGGAGCTGTCTCCATATGAGAGTGTTGCTGGGAGGGTCCCCATCTGACTCCCTCCAGCACAGTCTTTGGGGCTTCCTGGTTTGATTTTTTAATTAAATTCTAAAGCAGAGTGGTTTTGTCCCCCAGAAGCCACTTCTGCAGCTGAGGGTAGCAGCTGTTGAGCCGCCTACAGCCACCTCCAGCTCCTGCCTGGAGCAGCAGAGCCCAAGGGCAGTGTGGCCAATTGAAGCCGGAATGGTCCCATGGGCTTTTATGGAGTTGTATTTTCTTCTGGTGGCCACGTGCTCTCATTCCCCAGAGCAGCTCTTCCCTGCCAAGCCAATTGTTAGGGGTGACAATTCCTTTTCTTCTCCCCCACCAGCCACCCGTGGGTGTAACCGCTGGTTGCTCATTGTCCCTTTCTGCTCCTGATACCCTCTGGAGCAAAGGTTAGGAAGATATGCTTCCTCCTACTTCTGCCCCAATACTCCACTCAGATCCCCTGATCTTATTCATCTCGTCCTGCCTTCAGGTGCCAACCCCCTGCAGAAGAATGAGATGGGACACACGCCCCTGGATTACGCCCGTGAAGGGGAGGTCATGAACCTGCTGAGAGCCTCAGAGGAGAAGGTGAGCCTGAGATCCAGGAGACTTTGTGTTTCCTTTCCCACTACAAGAGCAGTTTTTAAAAATCAAAAAATCATCCAATTATAGAATATTTTAGACTGGAAAAGACCTTTCGGATCATGGAGTCCAACTTCCCGCACTGCCAGGTCCCCACTGACCCATGTCCCTCAGCACCACACCTCCACGGCTTGGAAACCCCTCCAGGGATGGGGACTCCACCACTGCCCTAGGCAGCCTGGCACAGCCCTGGACAACCCTCAAGGGCAAGAAATTGTTCCTCAGGGACAACCTCAACCTCCCCTGGGGCAACTTGAGGCCCTTTCCTCTTGTCCTGTCGCTTGTTCCTTGGGAGAAGAGCCCGACCCCCACCTGGCTCCAGCCTCCTGTCAGGGAGTTGTGGAGAGCCAGAAGGTCTCCCCTCAGCCTTCTTTGCTCCAGGCTCAGCACCCCCAAGTCCCTCAGCTGCTCCTCGACACATTTGGGCTTTAGACCCTTCCCCAGCAGCTTCGTTGCCATTCTTTGAATATAGAATCATTTTGGTTGGAAGAGACCTTTAAGCTCATGCAGTCCAACCGTCCCCCAACACTGCCAGGTCCCCACTGACCCATGTCCCTCAGCATTGCAGAGCTGTCCTCTGCACCTCAGCGTTTGGCCTGTGGGTTTGGGATTTGAAGCTGCATGCTGGAAACCTGAGGTTAGGAACTTGCCCACAAGTGGGAGATGCAGTTAATTAAAAGTGTGGCAATTACTGCACTTAGCCATGAATTCTGCCTTGCGTTCAGTAGGTATCAGGCTGGACTAAACATGCTAGGCCATGAAATCTGCTGGGCTCTCTGTGCTCACCTAGGAAAATCTTTGCTCAAAGAGTTCAAAAACACATTCCTGAATTCTAAACCTCTGTCCTAAGCAGGGAGGTGGGGCCACAAAAATGCTGCAAGAGCTGGAAGTCTTCTGCTGAGAGAGTTGGGCTTGGGCAGCCTGAAGAGGAGAAGGCTCCAAGGAGACCTTCTGGTGGCCTGCCAGGACTACCAGGAGTCTGTCAGAAAGCTGGGGAGGGACTTTTGACCAGGGCCTGTTGGGACAGGACAAGGGGGGGTGGAATGAAACTAAAAGAGGGGCATTTAGACTGGAGAGAAGTGAGAAATTTTTTATGCTGAGGGTGGTGAGCCCCTGGCCCAGGTTGCCCCGAGAGGTGGTCGCTGCCCTATCCCTGGAACCATTCCAGGGGAGGTTGGCCGGGGCTCTGAGCAACCTGCTCTAGTTGCAGATGTCCCTGCTCCCTGCAGGGGGGTTGGATGAGATGACCTTGAAAGATCTTTTGATCCCAACCCATTGTGTGATCCTGTGATTCCATGGTCTTTCCTCTTGGACTATCCATGCTCCATCAGGACAAAGGAACAACCCTGACCCTGGCAGAGTTGGTGGCTCCTCATGGTCACCAGAAGCACTGCTTGGGCTCTTGGACAGCTCTCCAAGTTACAAGGAAAAAAAGTTGCTAATAAAACACTTGAAGTCTCGATGAGGGGGAGGTGGGGGGAGATTATCTGCCGGGTAAGCGGTCTCTGGAGTCCAACACTGGCAAGGAAACCTGCCCCCAACCCTCTGAGATGCTGCGTGGGATTTTACACGTAACTAATAGATGGAGAAGGGAAAGGAAATATATCTGTAGAGCAGTTCCTGCCAAAAATGATGGTACTTGTGTGTCAGAGGGAGGAGAGTCGGCCGGTGGTGATGGATATTGAGCTGGGGGGGATGCGGGGCTCCCGCCGCTCCATCCACCCAGGAGCCGCGTTCCACCGAGAGTCTTTCAGAATTTATTGCTCGTTTTAATCACTGCGGGAGAATGAATTGGCAGAACTGTTCCTGGATGGGCACAGCCCATAGATTTTATTTACATATCTGTCTGACAGAATAACAAGGAGTTTTCATATGTATTTTTAATTTATTTTGATTTCCTTTATTCTTGGAAATAAAAAAGGATGCTGGGTGTGCTTTCCCTGCACCAGGCCATGCTTGCCTCATGTTCAGGACCAGTCCTTGTTGCTGAGCAGCCTGGAGAAGCCCAAAAAAGGGCTAAAGGGAGAGAGTACCCCCCAAAAATTCTGTGGTTAGTGGGACTTTCTGTTGCAGGTTGTGTCCCAGCATGATCTAAAAAATGTTTTTCCCACTGGATTTTTCTCATTCCAGTGGCCCCTGCGCAATGCAGGTGATGGCAGCTGTTGAGGGTGCTCCAGGCCAGCAGTGTGACCCAACTGTGGGGTCTCTGGTGGCCCTGCAGTGCTGCCAAGAAGATGACAAGTGGGAGGGTGGGTCTCTCCAGGTCCTGAGTGGAAAACCATAGTGGGACAGTTTGGAAAAAGCCGTGTAACTAGTGCAGTGTCTTGGCTGTGCCAGGGCCCTTCTTCCTGCACTGGGACTTCTACAGTGTTGTTTTTTTCAGGGAGGGAGAGAGAGGGCGTTGCAGAAAAGGGCTGTCTGCTCCTGCTCTCCAGGCACATCTTCCCACCTCTATCATAAAATAACAGAATCGCTGCCAGGTCCCCACTGACCCATGTCCCTCAGCACCACAGCTCCACGGCTTGGAAACCCCTCCAGGGATGGGGACTCCACCACTGCCCTGGGCAGCCTGTTAATCCCAGTATTCTTGGATTCTATGATCTTTAGAAAATGCTTCAGAGCTTTTTGCTGAGCCCTTTTCCCCACCACAAACAGAGAGCAGCCATCTCACCAGAAAAAAACACTGCTCTTGAAACAACCATCCTGGGAATTCAGATGTAGCCATGGACAGGACAGGAGGAGCCTGCAGAGTCTGCAGAGAGAGTCATTTAATGCACATCACGGGTCCTCATCATTTAACCCACATCCATGGATGGGAAACACCAACAAAACCAGCAAGTGGCTGGAGCAGCTGCAGCAGGATCCTTCTGCTGGAACTGGACCAGACTAACCCCCATGCCAGGCTGCCAGGGTGTCCTGGGCCAGGAGCCACTCGAAGTTTCCTCTTGCTCAGGCTGCTGCTTCCAGACCGAGCTGCAGCTTCCCTGAGGGTGCCCAGGAGCAGGACTCCATCTGCTAGGGTGTCAGAGAGGTGCCCACACAGGGCTCAGACTCCTGAGGCAGAAAAAAACTCCCTGTATCTGCCTGGTGCTCCTCTTCTGGCTCTCAGACAAAAGCTCTGAGGAGCTGGCCAGGAGTCGGCCCCAGGCACTCCCAGCCCAGCAGCCCCCAGCAGCCTGGGCTGCACCCCTAGCAGTATGGGCAGCAGGGCAGGGAGGGGATCCTGCCCCTCTGCCCCGCTCTGGGGAGACCCCCCTGCAGTGCTGGGGCAGCTCTGGAGTCCTCAGCACAGCAGAGACAGGGACCTGCTGGAGCAGGGACAGAGGAGCCCCAGCAATGAGCCGAGGGGGGAACCCCTCTGCTGGGAGCCCAGCAGGAGAGAGTTTGGCTTGGGCAGCCTGCAGAGGAGAAGTCTCTGGGCCTTCTGTGGCTCCATGAAAAGTCTCAGATCTCAACGTTTTCTCCCCTCCCACAGTTCCAGGAGGAGCAGCGCCGGAGAGAGCTGGAGGAACGCCGGCGGTTTCCACTGGAGCAGCGACTCAAGGAGCACATCGTTGGTCAGGAGAGTGCCATAGCCACCGTGGGAGCAGGTAGGACCCCGCACACACCCAACACTGCCCTCCCATGTCTTCTGCTACACAGGGAAAGAAAGTCATTCCCTCAAGCCCACCCACATCCTTAGACCTCCAGGCAGGTCACCAAGGTTGTGGGGCTACCTAATGAGGTCCAGAAGGCATTTCTTGGCTGTGAGAGGAAACTTGATGTTCTTCACCAGAGGGGCAGTTTGAGGTGGCAGCAGAAAGAACCATGAGATGTCCTGCCCTTGGGTCACAACCACCCCCTGCAGCACTCCAGGCTGGGGCAGAGGGGCTGGAAAGTGCCCCAGGGAAAGGACCTGGGGGGTTGGTGGACAGGCGGCTGGAGGGGGGGGAGGGCGGGGCACAGGCGTCTGGAGGTGAGGCAGCGTGTGCCCAGGGGGCCAAGGAGGCCACCAGCATCCTGGATCAGCACCACTGTGTCTCCAAGCTGTGGAGATGTGATGCTGAGGTACATGGGTCAGCGGGGACCTGGCTGTACTGGGGGAATGGTTGGACTCAATGATCTCGAAGGTCTTTTCCAACCAGAACAATTTCATGATTTGTAATTCTGTCTGGAAGCTGCCCTAATTGTCTGTGCTGTAGATTGGGTAAAACACTCCATGGCTTTTGTCTGTGAGTCCATCCCAAACTGAGAGCCTGGAGTCTTTTGGGTTTCCTTGTCTCGGTCTGGTGAAAACGCTCGGCCCTCATTCCCAAACTAGGATGCTGATCTGGCCCCAAAAGGTACTGCTTTTTCTTTGGGTGTTTTTCCTGCTCTTCAAATTCTACATTTTCAGTGTTAATAATGATTAAACCCAGGGAATAAATGAGGAAAATGAGGAGTCTGGCCTCTGGTGGCTGTGGTGGGGCCGTACAAGTGTGCTGAGAGGTTTGGAGGAAAAGGTGTCGGAGAGCAGAGGGTGGACTTGGGGCTCAAGCAGAGCAGCTGTGAGGCACATGGGGCCCGAAGGAAGGAATGAATTGTGGTGGAGACAGATACTGGGGGCAGAACTGTGTTATGTTGGTCAAGGAGGAGCCTTGAGATGGAGGGGGAAAGGAGAGGAGAGGAGAGGGGAGGCGAAAAATTCAAGTCCCAGTTGTACACATGAGGTGGTTTCCCTTGGTGTCAGTCTCTCAAAACTCAGGAGCAGGTTGTTTCATGCTGGACACTAAAGGCTGTAAGAAGTCCTTCAACAAGAGTTGTTTCTTCCCCTTGAGGGTTGTGCAGGGCGGTGCCAGGCTGCCCAGGGCAGGGGTGGAGTCCCCATCCCTGGAGGGGTTTCCAAGCCGTGGAGATGTGGTGCTGAGGGACATGGGTCAGTGGGGACCTGGCTGTGCTGGGGGAGCGGTTGGACACCATGATCTGAAAGGTCTTTCCAACCTGAACAGTTCTGTGATTCTGCGACACCCAGGCTCCAGTGTGCTGGGCTGAGTTTGATTTGCCTGTTGCCTGGTGCTGATTCCTTGGTCAGTTCCAGCTTAGTGACAGAATCCAGGACAGCGAAGCCAAGCTGGTGCTGGGGCCAGGGCTGTCAGCAACCCAAACCCCCAGTACTCTATGAGCCCTGTGTGGCCAGGAGGGGCCACCCCTGGGCTGGCCACGCCGGGGGAAGCTTGGGCTACTGGAGCCTGGGGTTAGTGGCCAGGCCTGGCTCTGACCCGGGAGGAGCTTCTGCCCATTGCAGCCACCACCTTTGTGGAGGATTCACTGATTTAATCAGAGCTCAGCACCCCCAGGGTGTCAGCCCAAAGGTAGTGGGAGAACTTCCTTCCCTCCTTCCCCATTCCCTGTTTTTGTGCTTTTCTTTCAGAAAAGGCAAATTTAGAGACGTGGCTTTTTGTTGGTTTTTTTTTTTTTTTTCCTTCAAGCACTTCCTCTCTATTTTTGTTCTGGATTTTCTCCCCGGCTGGTTTCGCCGCCACTCTGCAGGCTCCACGTGCCTCCTGGGCTGCAGGTTGTTGGCCGCACACCACGTCTCGAGATGTAGCTGATATGTTTAATTTATAACCACGGCCTTAATTGAATAATCGGATTTAATCCGTCACTCGCTGCCTGAGCCAAACAGTCTCCAGAGGGGCTCAGGAGAGGACACAAAGGGAACGTGCTCTGGGGTCTGGCGGGATGCTGGGCATGGGGGGGCTGAGACTGACGGGGTGTGGCTCAGCATTGGGGTGGTGTCCCCAGAGCTGAGACCTGGGGCCACTTCTCCTGAATGTCTTT
>NW_008599927.1:0-4258 GCF_000691845.1 Merops nubicus
CCGCTTAGCTCCCTGCCGAGGCGGGAAATGGGTCATTGCTAATGGTGTTTAATTTTGTTTCGCCGAGAAAGGCCGTGGCTGCCTTCGGTCCGCCTGGCTCGGCGTCATTGAGCCTGTCACTCCTAAGCTTCTGCCTTTCGGTGGCAGGATGATAGAGGTGAAACTCTGCCAGAGCTGAGGTGGGTCAGTTGTGAGGGTCTGGGGATTAGCCTGCCTTATGTGCTAAGACAAAAGCTCATTTTATCTGAGTAAGGCGTGTTGGATTGAGAACCTAATCTGTTATTTTTTTGCTTCTTAAAACCCACAGTGGTACTGTATCAAATAAGCAGTTGTGCAACTGCATGGCTTACCTGTCCCCGGCTCAGGGCAAAGTTTTGGGAAATAGTTTTGTTAACTACCCCTTTAATGAAGCCCGTTCCCTTTGCTGACTTCAGAGTTCTTTTGGCCTCTCTCTAAATGAGAAGAGGCAGGACTAGCACTTTGCTGGCTTTTGTGTGGATGAGGCATGTAAAATATTTCCTTGGAAAAACAGAAAAGATGCACCGAGAAGCAATGAGTCCTGTCCTGTGTTTTGCTCCAGTTCAAGGCTTTGCTAATGAATTACTGCAAATGTCACTCTAGCAAACCTCTGCCACGTCTGTGTGTGCTCCTGAGCATCCACACACCTGCATGGGGGTGCCAGAGGCTGTACCCAACGTATTGCCTCTGCAGCTGGTCGCTGGTTTTCCATGAGACAGGAAACTTATGCTGTGATAGCATCACTCCTGTAACACCAGTGGTCAAGGTCTGGGTGCTGGTGCTCAAACCTGGGCTCACACTGCCGTGCCCACCCCCGCAGGTGGCTGTCCTTGTTCACTGAAAAGCAGTGCCAGCCTGTGCCATGGCTGGCTTCCCCAGCTTCTGCACTGGCTTAGGAGTCAGTCGTGGATTGAGCAGATTATTCAAACTTTCCTCTCTGCCTCCCTCTTATGCTTTCTTGGTCTGTTTCCTGAATAGATGGTAACTCTCATAATTTTACTGGCTGTCAAGCCATGTTGGACTTTATCTGGCTAGTCAATTTTTGTTTTGCAAAATTAATTAGATAAGGATAGATTTAAGTGGTCATGGAAGTCAGCAATGAAACGTTACATTCTCATTAGCTGGAATAATACAGTTGCTTTGCTGTAATCTGCAGAATCTCTGCAGAGTCAAAGAGATGGATGCAAGTGAGAGGAGAGGAAATTTTGCAGTGACTTCTTGCTAAGGGGGGTGGTGATGGGATGGCCGCTTGTCATCAATATGCTTTCTCTGGAAAGGGCATCCCTCCTGGTCAGGGCTATGGAGCGTGACTTAGGGGGCTGTTCCTGCCTTTCAGGAGCAGAATCAGCACTTTTGGTGCATCTCCAAGCATTTGGCTGCCCTCCCCTTCCCCTTGCTAAAAGGTTCCTCTCCCCACCCTGTCACTCCAACCTTCCCACCAAAGAAGGCAAAAATTGTTCCTTCCTTTACTAATGAAGTAGACTAGAGGGGAACAAAAAAAGAAGAGGCAATAAAGAAAATTAAACAAGATGGAAGAAGAACCCACAGTCTATGCAGCAAAGTGGTACCGAGTCTGTTCCTGTGTGCAGGTTGGTGTGTTCAGGCATCTGTGGTTTTAGTTTTATTTTTTTTTTTGAATACATGGTTTGGGTTGTTTTGTGATGAAAAAACAAACAAAAGACCAAAAAATACACAAAACAACAAAACCAAACCAAACCCCCTCTCCCCAAACCCAAAAGTGCTCTCATGGTAAAAATAATAAGGCTTTTGGTTGGGATGAATAAAGAGCCAAATTGTATATTAGAGTAAGGTAGGATTTCAATGTTGTGCTAGGTTTAATAGCCTAAGAAATAGGTTCTGAGAGCCCTGCTTTTATCCATTTGGAGCTCATACCTCTGTGTGGGAATGGCTGTCATGAAGGCTAAATGGAAATCTTTTATTTGGGAGGATGGAGGTCTGCTTCTGCAGGGAGGATGAGCAGTTGTGAATGTTGAGCTGCAGCCTGTGAGCAGAAAGGTGATAGAATTCCTGGGAGACAAACAGCTGGGGCTGTACTGACATACGGGTGGGGACATGGATCTGGGGGTGGATGAGTCCCTTCTATAAATAATTGCCGAGGACTACAGCACACGGGGATGCAAAGGACAGAAAACAATGCCAAGGACAAAAATGCACAACTAGGGAATACGCTGAGAGAGTGAAATGAATCATATAGTGAAAAACAAACCTGAACAGGGGAAGGTTCTGGGGTTACAGCAAATAATGATGCACCTTTCCTGTAGAGAGCCTCAAATGAAAGGCACTTGGTGAAAGTGCTTTATAAGCTGTATACTGGATTGAATTCCCACTGAGGCCCATGGAATTGCTCCCATTTATTTTTTTTAATGAGTTGATTTGGGCTTTGTGGGCCACGTTTTGATCCCTTGTGCTTTGCGGATGTTTTCTTACTCTATTGGGCAAATATATCAGCTGGTTTCAGTTGGACTGCTTGAGCACTAAGACTGTGTTAATTGTGAGTTAGGATATTGCTGTTGTTCAGGACTGTAAGCTGTCACAGGATCAAGAACCTCTTTGCCTGCCAGAGTTTTAAAAGAGTATTTCTCTTGCCAGCACAGATCACGTCCAGGTGCAATGCTGTGTAGGGCTGTATCTGGGGGAGTAATACTTTAAGGAAAGATGGAGACCTAGAAAATAGAACCTAATAGCAAACATGGGAAGAACTCTGCAGATGCTTTTTAGCTGAGAAGTTGAGACTGATCAGGGGAACTTGTCAAAGCAAGACTCCCCCCAGCCTTTTACTTCAAAGCAGTGTAAGAAATTCACTCAGATTAGACATGTGACTTATGTAACATTAATTCTTTTACCAGCTAATGATACTAAGCAATTAGCTTGTCAAATACTTGTAGGTGACTCAAATATTTACATTTTTTTAGCTTTGAAATGGAAAAGACCATTTTGCCCTCATGTATTAAAAAATGCTGGACGTTTAGCTGACAGTGGTAGGAATCTGAGTCAGCAGAATGCTGTTAGCAGAGACCACACAAGGGTCAGGTTTGGACCCTCATCTCCAAGGTGCTGCTGGATCTTTAGCTCTTGCAGGTTGATTCCATGCGCACACACCCCCATGATGTTCTGGTTCAGGTGGTGCCAGGACACTGACACCTCGAGTTTGCCTACTTTCCTTCTAAATTACTAACCCAAACTATCTCTGTTTATTTTAAAGTTTACTGTGACCAAGTACCACATAATTGAAGATCTGAGTGTAAATCAGGCAAAGGCACCTGGAGCTTGAGTTTTATTGTCAATAAATAATCAGGAGAATCTGGGAGCTGCAGTGCGGTAAGGAGTATCTGTGGGCTACAGGGGTAGGACACAAAGTGCAGTGAAGCAGGAGAGTGGAGAAAAAATAACTGATTAATGCTTATTGAATAAAACTATTCTGCTCTGGGAATTAGATTTAGAAAGAATTGGATTTAGAAGATACTCAAGCAAGCTGATTTGGTGGCAAGGGTTTTGGTGTAGCACTGGGGCTGGTGGTGTTTGCAGAAGCACAGACACCAAGGTCATGTCTTTGAACTACACATGTTTTTTATGGGAATAAAAATGAAAGACACTCGTGGTGTCTTTGAACTGGTATCAAAAACAAGAACTAGAGGTCACAAAGTGACAGTGAAGGAATGGATGTGCTTGAAATATTCGTGACAAAAATTTCTTCAGCCGAGAAGAGCTTGGTACTGCACGAGAAATCAGCTGCATAAAAACACCCTGCAAGGAAACACTCAAAGGGAGCAGAATAAGTTTGTATTAGGAAAACAGTACTGCAGTGCGGTAGTATTGCATTTAATCTAGCATTGCATTTGGGGTGACGGCCAGGCTGGTGTCTCAGAGGTCTACTGTGGTGAGCAGCAGCAGCTATGTCACTGGGAGGCTCAAAAAGAGGACATGAGACTGGAGAGGTTACCTCCATACTGCTGGTATGGGATGGATGTTCCTCTCCCACACAGCTGGGGTAAGAGAGAGGACTGGCAAGTTGGTAAGTGAGGTGACAGAGGTGATGTGAGGCATGTTAGAACTCTAGTTTTGGTTTCTGTCCTCCCCTGCCCTTTGCAGTTTGTCCTGGAGTTTTCTGGCTTGCAGACATCTCGGATCCCTGTAGTCAGGTTGCTTTACACACCAGCCTCCCTCGGTGCTGCCACACATAATGGGCACGTGCTAGCAGGAAAGAATGCTAGGAGGCCTG
>NW_008599928.1:0-3550 GCF_000691845.1 Merops nubicus
TCCAGCAGGTCCCTGGCTCTGCTGGGCCACCACAGGGCCATTTTCCTCTGCTTTAGCCCTACCCACTGCCCCTTAGTGCCGCAGGCAGCAGAGGAAGGTTGAACTCTGTGCCTGCTGAGCTGCCCTCCCAGCCGTGGGGTGGGTGGCCCTGGCACTGACCCCGCTCTCTCCACAGGAGGTGTATGTGGGCAAGGAGACCATGTGCACGGTGGACGGGCTCCACTTCAACAGCACCTACAGCGCCCGTGTCAAGGCCTTCAACAAGAGTGGAGTTAGCCCCTACAGCAAGACCCTGGTGCTCCAGACCTCCGAGGGTAAGGAACTGCATCCCAGCAGGGCTCCAGCCCTCCAGCACAGCCCAGCTTAGCACCACAGCCCTGGGAATGGCTCTGCTGGTCCTCCAGTGCCTCAGCCACCACTCCAGGAGAGCCAGCGCTGGCAGCAGGGGGGAGGTCGCGTCAGGAGCCCTGAACTCTGCCACAGTTTCTCTCTCACCCCTTTTCCTTTGCAGATGTTCTTTCACAGATTCGTAGACTGGGTTGGAAGGGACCTTTCGAGGTCATCTAGTCCAACCCCCCTGCCCTGAGCAGGGACATCTGGACCTAGAGCAGGTTGCTCAGAGCCTGGTGGGGAGGTGCAGTGGGGGGCATCCCACAGAGAGGTGTTTAAAATGGGGTTGCAGCAGGGTTGTGTGCCACACGAAGGGAAGCAGAGCTGTTTTCATTAACTCCATCCCAAGCCAAGCGACGCTGTGAATGTTGCTCCTGAGACCTTAAGGCCTGTGCATGGCTGCACAACACCCACACCACACCATGGGGACAGCCCCTGGGAGGGACCTTGGAGCCTCACAGGTGTCCTTGCAGACCCACGGTGAGCTCAGCCTCTGTGGCTTCGAGTGTTCAACACCCTCCTGCAGGCTGCAGAATAGTCTCCCCCCCCGACTTTAAGCACATTGGTCACAGCAGGCCCTTAATCCGTCATGGAAAATTGGATTGCTTCAGGCCTGCAGGTGGAGAGTCTTCAGGCTGGCTCTGAGGAGCAAGGTGGGAGTCAGAAGCAGCCCTGCAGGAAGGAGCCAGCCCCCAGCAGCACCTCTGCTGCCCCACAGCCTGGCTGCCAGGCATGGAACCCATCCTCAGGAGCATTCCAGGCTCTGTGGGATCCCTTTTCCCTGCTCCCAGACTGAAATCTCTCTTTTCCAAGCCACGTGAAGGTTTTGGGGTGAAGACCTGGCTGGAGGGCATCAGTGTGTTCCTGCAGCCCCAGCTGCCAGTCGGGAGGGAACACACAGAGCTCGTGGGGCTGCTGGTGGGGTGGGAAGAGGGTGAGATCCTTCTTGCCCCAGAGCATCTCTGGTGGCTTTGAGCAAAGAGAAAAAAGGATTTTCTGCTGGAAACTGGTTTACAGATAGAAGCAGAGCGAGACCATGCAGAGTGTTTTCACTTGCTTGCCTGCACTCATCTGCAGAAGATAACTGCTCCAGCTTGGAAAGGGGCTTGGATGTGTGGGCAGGACAGGTCAGTCAGGAACAGGACCCCTGTGTGACAGGCAGAGTGGAGAGCAAACCTGGGACAAACCCTTCTCCCACCAGAGGCTGGAAGCTCGAGTCACAAGCCACAAAGGCCTTGGCACCTCCATCTGAGAGTTGTGTGTGTGTTTGCAAAGCTGAGGAACAGCTCAAGGAGGCTGCAGCTTTCCTCTGGAGATCCAGAGATGGGACAATCCAGATCCAGCCCCACCCTGGGGTGGCCAGGACTGCTCCCAAAGCCTGAAGTTCTCACCCACTTCACTACCCAGCTTCAGCAGCCTTTGCAGGAGAGAACAGAGCTTTGGCTTCTTTCAGAATCACAGAATGGTTTGAGTAGGAAGGGACCTTCCCAAGGGACTACCAAGTTCCAACCCCATGCCATGGGGGTTCACATCACATTTGTGTCTAGTAAGACCCACGTGAGACACAATTTCTTAACCAAAACCAGTTGGGCTTTAAGATGCCCCAGCTAGGAGTTTGCAGGGGGGATCCTGTGATCTTTCCAGCTCTGCTTTCCCCTCATGGCTGTTTCCAGCATCCAGCCAAGCCTGCCTATTGCACAGCTCCAAAACACAAAGGAAGCTGGGAGAAAATAGCTGTTTGTGGTCACTGCAGGCCAGGCTGGTGCCTTGGTCTGTGCCAGCAAACACGTGTCACTCCTCTGAGCACCAGCTGGACGTTTGCTGCCCTCAGCCTTCTCACCAAATGGACTTTGGTATTTAGTATCCCAGCACAAAAGAAAGAAGAAGTCAAATGGGCCTGGAGCCTTTTCTGCTCTTAGAGGCCATCTGAGCTTTTTAGACTCCAAGGGAAATAAATTCCATCTCTGTGCAGCTTCTGGATAGCCGAGTGAGATCTGAGTGATACCCAAGTGGTGTCAGAGCCACCTCGCCCATCACAGCCCTTGGTGGAGCATTTATTTCTGGCTCTCACAGCAGCATCAGGCCTCAAAGGGCTGTTTGGACTGAATTAGGCTTCGCTGTCCCCTTCAGCCATGCTCCACAGCTTGCTGCAAAGGCTTTGTGTGGGACAAAAGGAGAGAGGGGCTCGGTATGAGGAGAACATCTCTCTGAGCACGGCTGTGCTGCTCTGAGTGGTTATGAGAAATTCTGCTCAGAGGGTGTGATGATTCATTTTTTTTAGCTGGCTGCTAGTCGTAGCACACAGGAACCTTATCCATAGGCTGTGGGAGTTTAACTGGAGTCTTTCTTCTGCCTTTGCTGAGCAGTGAAATGGGCTCTAGAGGCTAGTGGGGAGTGAAACGTCCTGCAGGGTCTCAACGTCTGAAGAGAACAAGGGTGAGAGGAAGGTAAAATTGTCTCTGGGCCTCTGCAGACATACCCTTGGTGGTCCTGTCCAGCCAAACAGCTGAGGTGCACCAGCCAGCACTAATGGGAATGTCCCATGGGAGCTCAGCACAAGCAGCTGCAGAGCACCTTCCCAGCCCAAGGTGTGGCACGTCTTCTCCTGCTCATCCCAGAGGAAACCAGGCTTGCCAGCTGAAGAAATTTTCCAGATTTTCCAGTCTCTGGTCAGTCTCCTGCTGACTCTGGGACCCAGTCTGTTTTCCTCCCAGCACGTTCCCATTTTCACCCTATTGGTGGTTCCTTGGCAGTGGCAAGAGCAGCCTGTGAGAGGCTTTGCAGAAGCCCCTGGCTCTGCTCTGCTGGTCACGGTGGGATGCAAATGGCCACTCCCAGGAGCTAGCCCCAAACACACAACAGCAAGGGACAGAGGAGGAGACCTCCCAGTCTGGGGTTGGACTCTGCAGGTGGGCTGGCTGCTGGGCTGCTTTTCTCAGCAAGGATTTCTGAGATGGCTTCTGACTCCCTCCAGCGTTGTTTCTTTCCATGGGCTGTACCTCACGCTGAATGGTGGGACTAAGGACCAGCTTGCCCCAAGTGGAGATGGAGAAGAGGAGCTCAGCAGTGCTGGGCTCCCCAGGCCCAAATCTGCTCCTGGCTGGTGCAGGGGTTCAAGCTCCCTCCTGCCGACACCCGCTGCCACATTCTCACCCCTCCC
>NW_008599928.1:3581-9129 GCF_000691845.1 Merops nubicus
CTATTCTCACCCTTCCCCAGGCTGCTCTGACTCTCCAGGTTCAGACACGGCTGCAGAGTCTCAAGGCAAGCCTCAAAGTTTTGGCTTCTTGTTTCTTTGGCAAGACACAGCCTAGGAGCAGAGGACTGGGGAGGAAGACCTGGCTTGTCACACTCTTATAACCCAGCTGTCCCCTCTCCTGACTTCCCAAACTTGGTTGACTCTGCCAACACCATGAGCAGGGTATGTGAGCCACCCCTGAGCCAGGGATGTGGCAAAGGGGTTTGGGCATCACCCAAGAGAGCCCTTCCCCAGCCTCTCATGAAGCACCAGAAGCTTTTCTCTTCTTTCAAGCCCAGTTCCTCATCTGGAGCCCAGTTTTAAGTTCCTGACCAGCTGTGGAGTGACACTGAGCAGCAACTAGAGCTTTTTAACTGGCAGCTGTTGGAGAGGGGGGATCAGCATAAGGGGGGATACGTTGCAAGGAGCTGTAGGAACACAAGCTGCTAGTTAGGGAGAGCCATGAGCCCAGCTACTCTTGGTAGTAGTTACTGCCACTCTTGGTAGATAGGAGGGCACGTCCCTCCTTAACCTTGAGCTCCGTTTACTGACCTGTTGTGCAAGGATTGACCTAACCCGTGGCTGAACCCACTGACACTCTTTGCTTCCACAGCCTCACGCAGCACCAAGTTGCAGAAGTGCAAAGAAACGCTTCCTTTTCTCTATTTTAATGTGATTTTCCAGCAAAATCCCTCTTCAGAGCTGAAACAAGGAGGCTGGGGTGGCAGTGCCTGGGAGCTGAATGTGTGGAGGATGGTGGATTCTTTGTTTTCATGTCAACATCTCCCTTGGCAGAGGCTAGGGAAGGAGTTGCAGGAGGTGACTGTTTGTGGTGGTGGGGAGCAGAACGACCCGAGAGGTTCCCTCAACTCTGACATTTTGCTGTGAATCACATGAGTTCAATTCTTCCTGTAAGGCTCAGATGTGTTTTGACAGGTACAAAGGGATACCAAGAACACAACATCCCGAACAACCTTTGAGTAAGGTGGGTGCCTGGTGGTACTTAGGTACTTAGAGCTTAGTCCAGCCCTGCAAAATGCCTCTGGGTGGTTTTCACACCACTGATTCTCCTACACAAAAGGTATGAGGTGAATGAAAGACCACTGGGACGTGTGCATGGTAACTTGTGAATTTTTTTAGGTGTGTTCCTGTGAAGAGGCACGGGACTGATTTTAAAGAAAAGCAAATTGCATTTGTCCTGGTGACACGGGGACCTTCTGGAAGATGAAAAACTAAACGTGTTTGTGGCCAATGCTGCCAGAGGCAAAGCTTTCCTGGAGGGTCTGGCTGGGCTGACTCCAGCAGACCCCCTTTCTGATCTCTAGTTTGCATTGGTCTTACGTTTAGACACGCAGTCAGAAGAACAGACCCTCCCTTTTCCAGTGCCTTTGGAAAGATCGCAGCTTCGTAGGATGAGTCCTTTCTCCTCCACCCTTAATCTACAACCCAGCTTTCCGGGGAGATCCTACTTTGAGCTAAGATCTTCGGCCCACCAGCTGAGCTTGCATTCTTCTTTACAGTCCCTGAATTCAGCCGGTGAGCTGAGTGCCTCTGGCATTTCCTCTTGGTCTGTGCTTCTGGGCATCTCCAAAGTGTTTGTTTTTGTTCTGCTATGTTTGTTTTTCCCATGACATGCCGATGGCAGGGAGGGGGAGCTCCTTTCTGTGTGTCAGTGGCCTGCTCCTGCCTGCCCAGGGAGCTTCGGTGGCGTGGTTCTCGTGGTGTTTCCATCTGTACGTACCAGCTTGGGCAGCGTCAGGCCTGGGGTGGTGGAGCAGCACAGGAACTCCTCACGTGGGTGCTGTTCTCAGCCAAACCCTCCTGCACAGACAGCTGGCAGAGCAGGTCCC
The DNA here is from genome assembly GCF_000691845.1 of Merops nubicus. Classification (NCBI taxonomy): domain Eukaryota; kingdom Metazoa; phylum Chordata; class Aves; order Coraciiformes; family Meropidae; genus Merops; species Merops nubicus. The sequence continues at coordinate 5,471 of NW_008599928.1, forward strand.
TCCTCTCTAGCTTGCGTTGATCTTGTGTCTAGGGACAGTCACAAGAAGAGACCCTCCCTGGGAGAAACCCATGGGAACATCTCGCTGCTGTGCTTATCTTTCCGTACAGAACCAGAAAACACAACCTTTGCTGCAGGCTTGGTTCTGTGAAGGAAAGAAGCCAGCCTAGATGCAAGCAAGGGCTAAGAGCTAAGAGCTGAGGCCAGCTCGCAGGCTTCCCACGACCCCGAGGATGCGAGCTCTCCTCGGCTCAGCCCTGAGCCCGGCTTTTGCCAAGCCAGGTGGGACAGTATGGAAGTGGCTGCGAGGGAGCCGTGGGCACAGAGCATCTCCCAGAGCTCTTTTCTAACCACTCTTTGCACATCTTCCCTCGCTGAAGACCCTGGGCCCCGATTCTTCCACTGCTGGGGGTTCACGCCGCTCCGCGGGCTCCGTCTCTCTGGGGTGGAAGCCCGGGAAAGAATGGGGGCCCCTGATGGTCTGAGCTCCATCCCATAACCCGGAATGAGCAATGCTGCAGCATGACCCTCGCCAGAATAACCCGGGGCCCCTCCACTTTCTTCCCCTCTGTGCTTGTTCTGTTTCTTTTCTCATCGTACTGGCTGTGCGCTCGTGGCTTCCGCTCTCCTTGCGTCCCGGCCGTCCCTGGCTGCCCTCCCAGCATCCCCAGACCCACAGTGCCGGCTGGGACTGGTCCTACTGGTGGTGGGGCAGGGCGAGACGGGGTGCTGGACACGCCCCACGTGGCACTCGGGTGAACTTGGATGGCAGGGACCTCGAAATGCCCTTTTATTCTTGACCGGGGGCACCGGGCACGATTCATTAAACCAGCCTCAGAGGTGCTGCCTGGCACACGCCACGGGGCACAGATACTTCCCCACCAACACACACATCAGCAGGGTGTCAAGCCTTGCCAGAGGGCTGAAAACCAGTCACAGAGCTAGACAGGGCTTTCCTTAAAATCCAGCAGCCATCAGGAACGCCCTCCCATGTAGAAGCCTCCCTCAGGGTTTCTTGTTGTCCTCTCCTCCTGGAGAGGATGAGCTCCTGGAGCAGGACAAGCTCCTGGCTCAGTCCCTGGCTACAGTCCGGCTCCCAGGAGGTGTTTGCAGCCAGCACAGCCCAGGCACCAAAGGGTGAAGGACACCCGGGGCATCCTGCCCATGCAGCTGCAGTGGAAGCTCCAGCCTGGTGTCCTTTGGGTGCTGGTAGGGGTCTGAGGTCCCTTCTGCTGCTCTGCTCCTGCCCGTTACAGGGCAGGCCACTTGGGAGAGCTCAGTAGTCCCTGTTCACTGGACACATCACTGGCCACTCTCCTTTCATCAATCTCTGTCCTCCAAGAAGTGGTTTTTAAGTGATTCAACTGATAATCAATCTAGAGACTATTTAGCAAGTGGCCAAGATATTCTGCCAAGGCTAAAATCTCCATAGAATCACAGACTGGGTTGGGTGGGAAGGGACCTTTCAAGGCCATCCAGTCCAACCCCCTGCCCTGAGCAGGGACATCTGCAGCTAGAGCAGGGTGCTCAGAGCCCCGGCCAACCTCACCTGGGATGGTTCCAGGGATGGGGCAGCGACCACCTCTCTGGGCAGCCTGGACCAGGGGCTCACCACCCTCAGCAACCAAAAAATTTCTCCCTTATATCAAGTGTAACTTTTCCAGAGGAAAGAGATTTGGCATCCCAAGCAGTTAGCAGTCAGCCTTGATGCTCCTGAAAGGCTGTGGTGGGATCTGGCAATGAAAGAGCAGATAATCCACACTTCCCAGAGGTGAGACTCCCCAAAAAGACCACCAGTCCACACTCAAGCTCACACAGGTCCTATTTGTGACCCCTCCCCATGCTCTCTGGCTTTTAATGAATCAGGCCTCCCGTGGTTCAGTTGCTGGTTAAATGCTCATGAGTGTGTTTCAGGCTGTTGTTCCTTTAGCTGCAATGTGTGAAATGTAGTATCTCTTTATAGGATGCAATTTTGAGACACAAGGAACGCCTTACTCTCAATTAGGCAAGTATATTTATTACAATTAACTGGCACCTACTCCCTGGTGCTCATCTTTTTTTGTTCTTTTTTTAACCTTTAACTCTTCTTTGGCAACCGAGCAACATTTCCTCTGGGTACCATGCTGGCAGGGTGCTCCTGGGTGATGTGACCACACGCAAATTTGGAGGAGGAATGGAGATTGCCATGGGATGGAAAGGAATTTTCAGTTTTTCCTCAATATGGTCTTAAAGAGAAACCTGAAGTCAGTGCTCTGGAAGTGGCCTGGCAATTAAGAATTGAGCTTAGAATCATAGAATGATTTGGGTTGGAAGGGACCTTCGAGGCCACCTAGTCCAACCCCCTGCCCTGAGCAGGGACATCTGCAGCTAGAGCAGGTTGCTCAGAGCCCTGGCCAACCTCACCTGGGATGGTTCCAGGGATGGGGCAGCGACCACCTCTCTGGGCAACCTGGGCCAGGGGCTCACCACCCCCAGCAGCAACAATTTCTTCTTTCTATCTAGTCTAAATCTCCCTCTTTTCGTTTGAAACCACCACATCCTGTCCCAACAGGCCCTGCTAAAAAGACCTTTTAGGCCCCAGCTTTTTTTAGATGGCCTCATTAGGTGGCCAACAGTCTCCAGCTTTCTTACGGGCCCCCTTTAATTACTGGCAGTCCCCATTAAGTCCTCCCTGGATCCTCCTCTTCTCCACCCCAACTGATCCTCCTCCTCAGAGCAATCCATCCTCCCATTCCTTACAGAGGTGATTAGCCCCTCTGCAGCTAATTGGGGCCAACCCTGCAAGACTATGCCCACCATGCCCTGGGCAGCAGGATCCCCATGCCCAGCCAAGGGGGGTTGCCCATCCTCCCTCCAGAAAGTCCGTGCGGCCGTGGGCGAGCCAAAATTGTTTCTCATTCCTTCCCTTACCCTCCTTTACCTGCTCTTTTCTCTCCCTCATGCCTTTCCCTGGGAATGACCACAGTTGACATTAAAAAGATGGTGGCAGGTACGGCACGGCCTCGGTGAGGCTGGGAGAGCGGGGCACCCGCGTGCATGCCAGCCTCCCCCAAGCATGGCTCTGGGCTGCCCCCTCACCTTTGGGGGACTGCTGGAGAAAAGCACCTGGGGCAGAGGGCTGGGGGCTGGTGAAACCCCCGTCCGGGCCTCGGTCCTGCCCGGGTCGTGGTGCTGTGTCTGTCAGAGCTGTGGTGAAACCTGCCAGCCGTGGAGGTTGTGGGGGCATCTGGCAGCCCCCCCCTCTGCCAGCTGGTGGCTGGAGCATGGCCGGGTGCTCCGCAGGGAGGTTTCTTGGGGTGCTGTACCCCTCTGTCAGTGGGGAGCTGTCTGTGTGCTGCTGGTCCCCAGGACTGCCTGCCCTCAAGCACATGTACAGTTGTTTGGCCTGGGTCCCCTTCCCACGCCGGGTGTGACCCTGCAAAGCGTTCCTTGCATGAGTGACCCCTAGATGTGAGAGTAACTGGTGTCCTCAGGAGCCTGGAGACCTGCCTGGGATCACACCTCTCCTTCTGCCAGGGGCACATTCTAGGAGATCCTGAGGATCCTGCAGGCACACGAGCTCAGACAGACAGCGAGAGTGGGTGGAGACAGACAGACAGATAGGCACCCGGGAGCAGCAAGAACCATAGAAGGGTTTTGGTTGGAAGAGACCTTGCAGAT
>NW_008599929.1:0-1330 GCF_000691845.1 Merops nubicus
CCTCGTTCAGATGGTGGCGGCGCTGCGGATCCAGAGCGACTGGAGCCGGGCCCTGAGGTGGGCGCGGGGTCGCCCCGGTCAGTCTGAACAGCACTGACCTGATCCCCTCTGAGGCTTCTCTTCCCCAGCTCAGCAGCCCCAGGGCTCTCAGCCTGTCCTGGCACAGAGATGCTCCAGGCCCCTCAGCAGCTTCGCAGCCTCCACTGGACTCTCTCCAGTAGCTCCTGGTCTCTCTGGAACTGGGGAGCCCAGAACTGGGCACACTATTCTAGAGGTGGCCTCACCAGGGCAGAGTCCAGGAAGAGAACCTCCCTTGACCTGCTGGTCACGCTGTTCTTCATATACCCCTGGAGACCATTGGCCTTCTTGGCCACGAGGGCCCATTGCTGGCTCATGGGCAATTTGTTGTCTGCCAGGACCCTGAGGTCCTTCTTTCTCTCCTTCCTGTAGGCCAGATACGTAGCAGGTGGGGATTATGGAGTCAGAACTGTGCACTAATTTAGCACAGTTATGGAGAGGACAATTTAAGCAGTGGCCAGTAGATGTCATGGTCAGTGCAGGAACTGCCAACTACCTTGTTCGGCCAACGTGAGACGTTGCTGCTTATTCTGGCAGGTGTTTGAAGCACCGTGTGAAGGAACCTCAGCCACCAGTCCATCTGCCTCCTCTGAGAAGAGGACATTGGATTTGTTAGATCTTAGGTACTGAAGATCTGAGCAGGACTATCCTGGGCAGTAGAATGGGAGCTCCTGATTATGTCTGCAATAGTTTCAAGCAGCCTGCCATTGCAGACTGGGAAATCCCTTCCTTTTGGATGGCTGCCTGTTAAACCAGGCGATGACGTGTCTTCTCCAAAGCACTGATGTGTCACGCTGTGCAAGGTCAGAGTGTGGTTCAAACAGAAAGCCAGCCTTCTACAGCTGGAAACCTCAGAGCGATACACTGTGTCTCTTGGACTCAGGATCCCTGCCTCCCAGCTGCTGGGTTCTTCTAGAATGTTTTGATGGGCACGAGGTGGCTCTGCAGAGCCTTTTTACTTTGGCTGATCCACTCCATTCAAACTGTTTTCTTGACAGATGTTGAGACTGAGGCAAGAAGATCTTGCATGAGGGTTTCCCATAAGGTCACACTCATGTTCAGTGGGAAAAGCCACAGAGGGGAAGGGCAAGCTCCTCGGACGGTGAACCCTTTGCATCCTATGCCTCAAAGTCACAACGATGCAGGGAACTTGTGGGATTTGAAGCTTCACCTGACTTGGAAAAAATCTCTGCAGACTGAGAAAATGCTGCAAAGGCTGGAAGCCCAGTGCTGGGAGGCCAAGCTGAGAGAG
>NW_008599930.1:0-699 GCF_000691845.1 Merops nubicus
CACGGTGCCAGAGCCCTGCCGGGTTGGGTTACGGCCGCAGCCGCCCGAAAAAGCCTCTCCAGCTCCTGGGAGTGGGTCTGGACGGGGTCCCCTGGGGTTCTGTGGGCACGTCAGAGCTGGACGAGCGTTCTGGGGAGGGAGGAGGCTCCACTTCCACAAGGGAAGAGGAGAATGAGCTGGAAAGAGCAAACTTCTTGGCTTCGTCCTGTCGATGGTGATAACATCTCACTTGCAGCTCCAGCAGCTTCTTGCAGTCTGGTGGCATCCCACCTGCAGCTCTGGCAGCTGGAGGGTTTCCTGGCACAGGCAGGGGTGTCCCAGCAAGGTGCCAGCCCTTGGCATGAGCACGATGCCCGGCACGGGGGGAGAGGTCCAGCTCAGATGGAAGAAGGGAGGCAAGAAAGATGTGGACCTGCTGGAGCGGGGCCAGAGGAGCCCCAGCAATGCCCCGAGGGGGGAACCCCTCTGCTGGGAGCCCAGCAGGAGAGAGTTGGGCTGGGGCAGCTGAGAGGAGAAGGCTCCAGCTGGGGAGCCCCCCTGGGGGCTGCCAGGGGCCTGCCAGAAAGCTGGGGGGGACTTTGGAGCAGGGTCTGTTGGGACAGGACAGGGGGGGATGGTTTAAACTCAGACTGGAGATTTAGGCAGGATAGAAGTAAGACATTTTTGCTGCTGAGGGTGGTGAGCCCCTGGCCCATGTTA
>NW_008599930.1:1361-2011 GCF_000691845.1 Merops nubicus
AGGATCACTGGGGGTCAGAGGGCAGGGACCCTTCTCTGGAGCTGCTTCCCCAGCCACCTGCTTGCTCCCTCCACCAGCCCCACATCTACAGGTTCCCCTGGGGCTTGGCTTGGCCCAGGGGGAGGGAGCTCTGCCCCGATTTTCAGTTTTCTCCTCTGCTGGGTTTCCGGGCTGGAGTTATTTACAGCTATTATTAGTCTTAGAGGGGAAAAAACCAGCCTGGAGGAGCCCAGGAGGACACCCGCCCAGGCAGCGGGAGCTGAAGGGCTCTGGCATCACTCCACGCTTCGTTTGTCACCTCCCAGCGGTGAGGAGAGGCCCTTCCTGTGCCCGGGCAGAGTGCCCGGACCACGGCGCTGGGCTCTGGTGGCCCCGAGCTGTGGTGGCCCCTGTGCCACCCCGGAGAGCCACTGCCCTGCAGAGGTGTAGCCAGGAGGTGTAGGGGCTGGAAATGGTTGTTTGGCTGGATGGCAGAGCTGGAGCTGGGTTAGTGTGGTGTTTACAACGTGTGGTAGAATATTTGAATAAGCACCACGAGTCCTGGGGTCAGTTTTGGGCCCCTCCCTCACTGCAAGAAGGACCTTGAGGGGCTGGAGCGTGGCCAGAGAAGGGCAACGGAGCTGCTGGGGAAGGGTCTAGAGCCCAAGTGT
>NW_008599930.1:2178-4719 GCF_000691845.1 Merops nubicus
TGTGGAGATGTGGTGCTGAGGGACATGGTGCTGAGGGGACCTGGCCGTGCTGGGGGTGGTTGGACTCCAGGAGCTGAAAGGTCTCTCCCAGCTGAGTGATCCGACGTCTCCTGAGGAAGGAGAAGGCTCCTCTGTCCCTGTCCCAGCTCTCTTTCCGGGCTGGTTTTTCAGTCCTGCCACTCAGCCCCTGCCTGGTCCTGCCAGAGCTGGTGTGGAGCCTCCTGGCTGCCTGTCCCTGGGCATCTGCTGCTGGTGGGGAGGGGACAGGGCCGGGCTCCCCCCGGGCTCCCCCAGGCGTGGGCAGCTCGCCGTGGCTGGGGGGATGCTCCTTGTCCAGCCGTGCAGGACAAACGGCCGGGGTCTGAGATTCCAGCCTGGCCCCAGGAGCTGGTTACAATATCAAAGGAGTTTCCTGGCTGCCTCCCGACTCCGAGGCCTTCCTGACAGCTAGATGCCAGAGAGAGACGCTGGAGGTGAATTTGATCGCTCGGCAGGAAGGGGCTGGAAGAGCTGGGCTCTCCTTGGGGAGGAAGGAGGTGTCTGTGGGACACTGTGGAAGAAGCTGCACCTGGGGAACGAGCCCAGGTTGTGTTGGGTTTAACCTGCTGCTCCCACCTCAGGGTGTTTGACTCTTGTTGAGGAGCTGTGGGCTGGGAGCCAAAATCTCAGGGAGGAATCATAGAAGAGCTTGAGCTGGAAGGGATGGTAAAGACTTGTCTCATTCCAACCCCTCCCATGGGCAGGACACCTCCCACTAGGCAGGTGTCTCAGAGCCCCATCCAGCCTGGCCTTGAGCACCTCCAGTGCTGGAGCATCCACAGCTTCCCTGGGCAGCCTGGGCCGGTAGCTGGTGCGTGGGGGCTTGGCCAGGAGTGGTCCCCCCTGAGGAGCCACCCACCAGGGTGCCAGGACGTTGCCTGTCAGACCTTGTCCATGGCCGAGGAGCTGGCTGGAAGTTCCTCAGCCCTCACTTGTCCGTGAGCGTCTGCCAGGAGTTTTTTCAGCTGCAGTTCTCTGGTGCAGGACAATAAATCCCATGGCAGTTTTTGGATGGACTGACAGGTTCACTGATGTGCAGCCTGTGCGGGTGGAGACTGTGCAGTGTGGAGGTTTATGAAGAGCAGGCTCCGGGGAGACCTGCTGGGGGCTGCCAGGACTGCCAGGGGCCTCTCAGAAAGCTGGGGGGGGACTTTGGAGCAGGGTCTGTTGGGACAGGACAAGGGGGGTGGTTTAAACTCCAAGAGGGAGATTTAGACTGGAGAGAAGGGAGAGATTGTTGCTGCTGAAGGAGGGGAGCCCCTGGCCCCGGCTGCACCCAGCCCCTGGCCCAGGCTGCCCAGAGAGGTGGTCCCTGCCCCATCCCGGGCCCCATGCCAGGGGAGGTTGGCCGGGGCTCTGAGCACCCTGCTCTAGCTGGGGCTGTCCCTGTCCCTGCAGGGCTGGACGAGGGGACATTTCAGGTCCCTTCAACCCAAACCAGTTGCTGGTTCTCGCTCTGTGGAAGTTACTGGAACTCACAATGCTGCAGGAGCTGGGTCTCTGTTGCTCTAAAGCTGGAGTGTGATTTGGGTTAGGTTTTGGGGCTGTGGGGCTCCAGGAGAACCCCAGGAATGGGCTGAGAGGACTGGAGACACAGCAGGTGATCACACCAGCGTTAGGTTGACCTTGTCTCGGGGCAGCTCAGGCTGTTTCTAGCTGAAAACTGGTTGAAAAACTCCAAAGGTCTGCGTGGCCGAGCTCCGACCCGGTTACGTGTGCCAGCAGATGGGTGTGCACAGCTGGTGGAAGGGCACTGCTGCCCGAGGAGCTCTTTAATTAGCAATTAGCTCCTTGTTGTCCTGTAGCCTTCATGGCGCAGGGCTGCTGGAGGCAAGCGAAGGACTCTCCACCAGTCTGGGCTTGTCACGGGTGATGAGCAGGCTCGGGGAGCGCTGGTGGTGGAGGTGGCTCTGTGGAGATGGCTGCTCTGGGTGGGTTTTCCAGGGCAGACTTGAGGCTCCTGCAGGGAAAGCCTCGGATCCAGCACGGCAGGCTGTGTCTGCCCTGCGTGGGGTGGGGTGTGCTGCAAGAGCCTCAGCCATGAGATGTCCCTTGGGAGGGGCGGCCGGGCTCCGAGGGGCTCCTGCAGCTGCTGGAGGACGTGCCCTGGGGATTCCCCTGGTCTGGGGTCTGATGGTCCCTCCCAGCACCGGTCCCTTGTCGCTGTGGCGGGGGGGCGTCCCCACCCTGCAGCCTCCTGGGCCTTGGGGAGGGGTGACGGTCCCCCCAGCACCCGTCTCTTGTTGTCACCACCTGGCCTGGAGAAGGCAGCAGGGCAGGGGGGAGCTCTGGGGCTGAGGCCTCGGTGAGAGGCCATCTGAGCTCCCTGGCGTTGTGCGTGTGGCCACTGCATTCCTCCAGCTCCTGCCGGGGGGAAGATTTATCCCTTGCTAAGTCTCGCCGGGCTCCGACAGAACGTATGTTTCCCATATGTTGCTCTGCGCTCGCAGCAAAATAATCCCTACCTATAAAATGCTAATGCAAAAAAAAACCCCAAACGCT